>NC_081185.1:80712570-80789749 GCF_029867415.1 Vicia villosa
CTCTCTGTAAAGATGATTTCATGTCTCTTTACTGTAAACAGAGATTTAATTCAAAGCTTCAACCTTGAGCTTTAAGCAAGGCACCAAAAATAATTAATTTCCCTAGTTAGTTCCCCGAACTACATTAAGCTCTGACTTCCACTAGGGATATGTAGGCATGAGGTTCACAAGGAATCTCAGCGAGCTAATAAAATACCAAAAATAGTCAGTCTGTCTGTCTGTCTTTCTTTTATTCAATTCAATTCTTTCTCCTAACACAAAGGAGAAACTTTCCCAATCATTAGCAGCACAAACACATTTAGACACAGAGAAGGTTCCTGTAGAGTACTACAGATATGTAGGGTGTTTAAACACTTCCCTATGTATAACCGACCCCCCGGACTCCAGAATTTCTAGTCTAGGTGAAATCCCCACACTTAGCAAACTCCTAGGGTTTAGTTGAGATCTTTTTTTCCCTTTCCTACTCGTAGGACCAATAAGAAAGTTCGTGTAATATCGTAGGAAGAACTGAAACAAAATTCATCCCACCACGGGCGCATTCTCCTTCCAAATTTCGCGTGAAGGGTTTAGCGTGCCGTCCTCCCAAGTGAAACGGGGAGGTAAAAAAAACGACACCACAACGTACATACCGAAAATGATTGTTAAATGATCATCACCGGAGGCTTTATCCAAGATAGCATTAACTATGTTAATAACAACCAACGCGACAACGTGTACTCTAACACATACAACCTAGGATGGAGAAAACCAAACTGTTGTTATAAGAACAACCCACCCTAACATGCCAAGGAACAACCGAGTTTCCAGCAAGGCGTAGCTACTGCCCCTAAGAAATCTAATCTAGAATCCATGATGAAGAATTTAGTAGCAACTCAAACTCGCCAAAATAAAGATTTTAGGAACCAAAATCTTCTTACTAACGAGGTTCTTAGGCAGTTATCCACTAAATTCTTAAAAGATATCCTTTCTAAAAAGCTTAAATTAGAGGATAATGAGATAATGGCTCTCATTGCTGAATGTAGCGCCCTAATTCAGAATAAGTTTCCGCCTAAGTTAAAAGATCTAGGGGGTTTCTCAATTCCCTATGAGATATGTATCATGAGCTTTGAGAGAACGTTGTGTGATCTAGGGACTAGTGTCAGGATGATGCACATATCTATGTGTAAAAAGCTAAATTTAGGTAAGATGAAACCAACCAACATCTCTCTACAGCTCGGAGGCAAGTCGATTAAGTATCCCACATGTATTCTAAAGGACGCTTCCATAAGGATCAGGCAACTCAATATACCTATAGACTTTGTAATTTTATATTATTACTTGTACATTGTAACTATCATTTTGTTCAACCAACATGTTATATAAGATGAGTTTATTATATCGTATGTGCTTTGAGTATTTTACCAACCCTAATTGAATATATAACCTTCCAAATTGAATTAGAAAATAATAATATGAAAAATTAAGTTATCTTAGAAAACAACTTGCATTAGTCAATATTTTACAAGCTTTCTTCAGAGCGTTATTCATATCCCGCTTTTTGAGTGTTAGAATTTGGTTTAATACTTGTAGTTCTTGAATCAAGATTAGCAATAACAAAGATGTCCCAACATTGAGATGTGAGGCAAGTACCCTGGTTTGGACATGGCAAAGGGACACGATGTTCAGCGGATGCAGTTTGATATCAACTCAAATGTCCTTGTCAACATGGTAACGTGAAAATATTGGCAATAACAGTGATGTCCCAACATTGATCAGTGATATTTTTAGGTTAGATTTACAATTCCAAATTAATCACAATTTGCATATGAGTGTTGATTAGTTACCCAATTACAACATTACAACCATTTTCGCCACCCCTTAAAGTATGACTATTTATCATGTCGGAATTATGCTATTAAACCTAATTCTAAATATATTTTTGGGAGTTGGTTTTCAAAAGATTTTGGAAAAGACTTTGAAAGGCTGCGTTAGTATCTTGAAATGTATTTAATATTTTTATAAAGTTTTAAAAAAAAAACTAAATTAGCATATAAAATTATATTATTTTTTTAAATTTTTTAAAATATCAAACACATTTTAACATAAGATATAAACGTAACTTTCCAGAATTTTTTCCTCCAAATTCCTTAAAAAAAGTTAATTCAAATTGCCCATAAAAATACATGCAATGGAACATACTAATATAGTGTGGTAAGGTTTGGACTCAAGACCTTGAACTTGAGAAAAGACCTTGAACTTGAGAAAAGTACTTACCACTATGACTTTTTCCTTCTAGAATAAATAAGTGAAACAAATTTTACTCATGTATATTTTTTTATTGTAAACCTATCTTTCAAAAGTAAAAAGTTTTGGAATGTTTGTCATAGCTCCGGCCTTGGCTACAAGATTTATACAAGTGACAGACACCAAAGTCTGTCTCACAAAGGAAGTGTATAATCACATTAGTGTTTTCGTGCTTCATAGTATTTTCATGCTGTCATTATTACCTAAATTATAATACAACTTGTCACAAAAAAATATAACCTGTTGAAAAGATAAACCACTTAGTTTGTGTTTCACTAAAAATATAATTTGTTGAAAAGATAACCATATCCCTCGATCTCCTATTAACATAATATGCTCTCTCTTTATAACCTTCTGAATTGAAGGGTTAAAGAAGTCAGTCATTATTGTCATCCAAGGTCCAAGCTAAAAATTTACTGTATAAAGATGGCCAAAAGTCATTAGTATATCATGGTTTTAAATTGTGGTTGCGGTTGCGGTCACTGCGGTTGCGGCTATTGTGGTTGTTGCGATGCGGAATGCGGTCGTTGCGGCGTGAATTCATATTTAAGAACATAAAATATGATATTTTATTATTTATTTTCGATTTCACATATCTTCCATTTCCTCTCTAAATTTTCATATATATCTCATTAATAATTTTTCACCCTTTTGAATATAACTAATCCTTTAAAAATATATCTTAAATCTACGATATAATTAAAAAAGAAGGTAGACCAAATAATTTTCGCGAACATTGCATAATCTCCTGCGGTCTGATGCGGCTTGATGCGGCCGATGCAGTGTTATGATGCGGCCGATGCGGTGTTATGATGCGGTTTTTATTGTGATTTGCAATCACACGCAATTGCGGCCTGATGCGGATGCAGACACTACCGCAACCGCAATATTGCGGCCGCATCAGGTGATGCGGTCCGCAATTTAAAACCATGAGTATGATAATCAACAGGTATAATCAAAAGTCATTAATAACATACAACCAACAGGTCTTTATTCATATCTAAAAAGAAAGTTTTGAGCAAATGACAAAAATAAGTTGAAAAATAAAAATTAACTCAGACTATTTTCTCTGTGCATTATGTTGAAAACTAACTCATAATAGTAATAAATAGAAAGTTAAAATATCTCCATCCAATCCAAACACTTTGATCCAATAAGTATCAATGGAATCACCCAACAAAATAAGGAAAACACAATTAAGGAAGCATCAGTAGCTATGAAAAATCTAACAGTTTGCTGCATAGGAGCTTAGTGTGGATGAGGATGAGGCAAAACCAAGCTCTTCATATGTTCATAGGCATACCAAACTTGGTTGTTAGGAAGTACAATATGTTCAACTCTACCATCTCTGGGATGATACATAATAACTTCAGACCCAGCTTGTGGGCAGGCCAGCACCAGGACATCTCTATTTTCTGACAGACACACCGGCAACAGCGGCCACTCAGGCACAAAATCATCAAATTGAAGATGCACATAACTAACAATCACCAACCGAGTCCAAGACTCTTGAACTCCAAACTCTCTCATTTCCCACAAAACAAAATGGGTTTTCATGAGGTCATAAGAAAGGCACAGGGAACCCCTTAAAACAGCAAGCTCGGGTTCATCTTCGGGTAGTTCACCGATACCGTCAGGCAGCAAAATATACTTACCCGTCTCTTTCCGCAGATCAAGAGAAAAAATCACTAACACTTTGATGGTAACTTCTTTCCATTTATACCAATGACAATTTAAGTTGTTAAGTGCTAACCAATTAACACTACCATTAACAAATGGTCCGGTCAGAGTTCCTCCTAGTAAAGTTGGAAAATCAGGGCAAGCGAGAGTGTTTCTCCAGCAACTATCGCCCATGCAATGAACTCTCCCCTCCCATTTCCCCACTGTATGATCACAAAACACAACCACCACCTTGCAAGGAGTAAATAACAAAATTAAGCCAAAGAAAGTAAATATATGTGGTTAAACCAAAGAACGGTATAACTTTTTTAGAACAACACCAACCTGCAAAAAAATTTACTTTTATGTTCAATGCTTTGTCCCAGTTTTTTTATTTTATAAGTCCAACAATTCATAAAATCAGCATCTAGAGCTCAAGCACTAAGGTAGTACATAATACATGTGTGTTATTCAACACAAACCAGATAACCAGCTCCATCTTAAACCAATACACAAAATCAGAAGCTATCATAACTTTAGGTTGGATCTGAACTGCAATTGTGCAATTAAGTACTCTTGCAATGCTCATTTTGGTGTATCAAAGTAACACAATCTTAATTGAAATTGAACTAACCTTGTATTTGTCTCCTGAATCATCATAGCCAAATCCAAGATGCACTAAGTAATTAGAAGACATGTCATACAAAGTTGGTGAGTTTTCAGATCTCAATCGTAAAGTAGGGTTCCAGAAAAGACTACAAATTTCTTCTATGTATTCATCTTGATATTTTGTATCGATCAAACAGACCAAACCATTGGCGGAGCCTATTGCATGATAACTTTCGTGGTTTGTAACACGGAGACCCTCGTCTTCGCTGACAGTGGAGAAAGGGTGTTCGAGGGGACGATGCACTGAGTGATCAAGAGTGGGGAACCGAGTTCCGGTTCCATTATGGAGTAAGGTAAGTAGGGTGTGTGTGTGTTTGGGTGATCTTTCAAGGTGAAGTTTAGCGAATGTTGGATCAAAGATGAGCGATTTCCACTGTTTGCAAACGCATCTCAATCTCACCAGAATTTTCACCGGAAGCCATGAAAGGATTTCCGTTATGAGATCGGGAGGTAGAATTGGAAGAGAATGTCTCAGAGACATGAATTGCGCACCAAACTCTTGAAATTTCCTCCGTTCACTTAATACTACATTTTACAACTATAACATGACACGTGAGATTTACTATCTATTTATAACCATTCAAACGCATGAACTGCTCTTTGAAGGGTTTTATTTTTACTGTCAATCAATAAAAGGCATGTAGAATAGGTCTCAAATGTAACTTCATTTTGTTTCCATAATTTTAGCTAGTTGATTTGTTTCCTTAAATTTAGGAGTATTCTGTTCCAATTTTGTTTTGTAAAGGCTATTTAAAAGCCTAGTTTCCAATGAATAAAGTATTGAAGTATTTCCTTTGCATTGCCAATAATTGGCATCAGAGCATACGTTAAGAGTCTGACTTCGAAAACACGTAAAAGAGTGAAGAGAGATGGCGAAGGAAGGGCAAAACCTACTGAGCATTCCAAAATTTGACGGTGATTACGATCATTGGAGTATACTGATGGAAAATCTACTTCGATCAAAAGAGTGGTGGCATCTCATTGATTCAGGTTACAGTGGACCAGAGGCAGGGGTAGAACAAACCGAGGCACAAGTAGCTGTGAGAGAAGATCTAAAACTAAAAGATTTGAAGGTTAAAAATTACTTATTCGGAACCATCGACAAGAGCATTTTGAGGCCATGCAAGACATTAAGATTGTGGAAAAGATACTACGAACTCTCACCGAGAGATTCAATTACATTGTAGTATCTATTGAAGAGGAAAATGACATAGATTGCCTAACTGTTGATGAGCTACAAAGCTCGTTGGTCGTACATGAACAAAAGTTTCGAAGGAAGGAAATAGAAGAAGAGCAAGTATTAAAGGTGACATATGAAGAGAGAAACACTCGAGGCAGAGGCAGAGGCATGGTTGGAAGTGGCCGAGGCATGGATGGAAGCGGTCGAGGCATGGCTGGAAGTGGTCGAGGCAGAGGTCGAGGGAGACAGCCCACCAACAGAGTTTGATAATGATAAGGAGCTTCTACTCATAGCTTACGTAGAAAAATACAAAGCTACTAGAGATGAAATTTGGTTTCTCGATTCAGGGTGTAGCAACCATATGAGTGGTAATCGAGAATGGTCCTCAGAATTGAAGGAAAGTTTCAAACAAACTGTAAAGATGGGTAATGATAGTCGTATTGTTGTAATGGGAAAAGGAAGTGTGCGGATGCAAGTCAATGGAATTGTTCAGGTAATATCAAACGTGTATTACATTCTTGAATTAAAGAATAACCTACTTAGTGTAATACGGTGGGAGAACTGACTTTTTAAAATGTTGTGGATAGCAAGATTCGCCACCGAATTTTATTTTATCCAATTGGAAAAGAAAAAAGAACAGGAAAGACCTTTGAAAGATTTTGAGTTCGGGGGTAGGTTATACAAAAGGAAGGTGTAAGCACCCTTTGTATCCATGGTTATCCATAGGTTCTTAATTGCTTAGCTCACTTTGTTTGTTTGTTTGAAAGGTGTCGTGTGTGTTTAGAAAAAGATTTGTTAAGGACTTTAGCTTGTAAATAAGCGTAGCCTTTTTGAAAGTTTTTTTTTTGTAAAGAGGTGTGAAAAGTAATTTTGAAATTTAAGTTTTGAATAGAGCAAGCAATTAAAAACAACTACTGATCAGTGGTTTTCACACATAGTTTTATCGTTGTTTTTAAGTATGTTTAAGTTTTGTTATTGAGTGTTTTATTTCTTTATTCGTCATTTTATGCTTTGGTTGCATGTTTTAATGTTTTCAGGTTCATATGGAGAAATCAGAGTAAATCAGTGCGAAACTCGGAAGTTTTAAGGAAGTTCAGAAAACATGCTACAGGAGGCCTGACACGGGTGGCCATGTTGCCCAACACGGGCTGTGTCAGGAAGAGAGTTCAAGAAGTTGGAAAAACCAGTGGTGCAACACGGGTGCCCGTGTTGCTCAACACGGCCCGTGTTGCTAAGTCTGGGACCAAAGTTGAAAAATAAATATTACAGGGGGCCAACACGGGTGCCCGTGTTGCACAACACGGCCCGTGTTGGGTGATGACGCTGATTTCAGTGATTTTTATTATTTAGTTCAGTGGTTGGCCTGCAGGGGTGTTTTTGGAATTTCCAACCAACTTAAGTGAGTCTGCACTATTTAGGAGGGTTTTCAAGATGAATTAGGGATCTTTTTGCCACACGAAGAATTGGAGGATTGAGAGAAGAAGCCTATGCAATTGGAGAAGAACAGAGAACTCTCATGAGCGGAAGCCATTGAAGATCAAAGTTCATCATCTCTATTGTAATGTCTTTATTTGATATCTTTGTAATTTCTTTGGATGCTATGAGTAGCTAAACCCCCCAATGCTAGGGGGTGTCCCTGATTAACATTTGTGATGATTTTGAATTCCGAATTTCAATAACATATTTCTCTTTTACATTCAATTTAATGGTATAAGGTTTTTAATGCTTTCCTCGTCGGACCAACTGGATTGATTTATGACTGACAATTAGGATTGACCTCCATTGTTAGGGTTTTTATACCATTATATTATAGTAGATATCACCTAGGACTAGGGATACCCTATAGTAACCGGATTGTTCTTGATTATAATAATATTTGATTTGATCACTAATTTCGAAGGACTTTGGGATTAGGATTTCAATGTTCAAAGGTTTGTCCACTAAGGACTTAGGAGCAAATACCCTTAAGAACCGGTAATTGATAAGTTGAACTTTGTTAATGAAATACGGGTTCAGAATTGTTACATGTTAATGCACACACCTACCCTGGCATGTTACTCATATTTGGCCAATCAACCTTTTTAAGTTTATTTGCAATTTAATTTGTAATCACAAAAACCAAAACCCCAAGGCTTTTTGTTTAATTGAAGTGCTACTAACTCTATAATATCACGCAGTCCTTGAGATCGATATTCGGGGAATTTTCCCTTTATTACTACAGAGGCAAAATAGTACACTTGCTATTTTACCGATCAAGTTTTTGGCGCCGTTGCCGGGGACTGCTGAAAATTATAGAGTTTTTAGATTTATTTCAATTAGAATTTTGTTGCTCTGCGACTAAAATTTTATTTTCTGAAAAAAAAAAAATTATTTTTATTTTTGTTCCTCATTCTAATAATTGTCTAATCTGTTTATGCGAGGTAAGGCCTCAGCAGAATTTCTTTTTGACGCAGAAATTGAAAGGACTTTTCACGCAAGGCGCAGGCAAACTCGTCAAGCTAAACTGGAATCTGAGGAAGAAGTAATTTCAGTTCATTCTGGTTCAGACACCGAAAGTGAAGAAGAGATCATGGGCGAGGTACCACCACCAGAGAGACTTCTCGGAGACTATGGTGCTAAAAACACACCTGGAGGAAGACTTACTATTGTCAACCAACCGGTGAATGTTCCTAATTTTCAATTGCATCCAAGCACCATCACTCAGCTCGAAAGAAAGCCTTTCACCGGAAAGGTTAATGAAGATGCAAACAAGCACCTACAGAGGTTTCTGACCATGAGTACAACTTTAAAAATCGAAGGTCATACAGAAGAGGCCAAGAAGCTGAGAATGTTTCCATTCACCTTGGCAGAAGAAGCAGAAGAGTGGTTTTATTCCCTTCCAGCGGGCAGCATTACATCATGGGAAGAGATGGAAAAAGCTTTCTTAAATGAGTATTTTCCCGCCTCGGTATTTATAAGGAAGAGGTATGACATTCTGAATTTCAAGCAGCAGGAGGGTGAGCCCTTAGGAGATGCCTACAAAAGATTCAAAAGAATTCTAGTGGCATGTTGTTTACGGTGATTTCCGGTAAACAACCGCTAGTCTTCCAAGCTATAATAAATATGATTTGATTACTCGCAGGATCGACTAGATTGATCCTAGGACACATAGTCAAAAAGATTGTTATCAATGTTCATTTGAACAATATTCATGATTCGTCTTCTTCAATAAGCGTTGTTCGATTAAAGAACAAGTAATCTTGATAATCACTTTGTTATATGTAAGTATGATTTCAATGAAAAGATAAGTAACATAACATATGAAACTAAAAGGACTGTTAAAACGTAAAGAATCTTAGAATGCAGAAACGTTAAAGACTTTGAAAATAAATGACATGAAAGTAATTCGAAAGTAAATGACATTAAAGTAAAGATACAGAAATGTAAATGGCAAGAAGTAAATGGAATGCAGTAATTCTGAAAGATATTTGAAAACGAAAGATAATACACATGTATTGAAGTGGTGGTGTCATACGTACATTTTCTCAGCGAACTCTTTCTCTTAACACTTGATACTTGAGTAAATATGTGAGTGATTTGTACAAAATGAACACACAGAATCCTAACATTAAGACTCCTATTTATACTAGTTTCGACCTTAACGGTCCTACACTAATCTGCTGCCACGTCTCTCATAAGAACTTCCAGCGACGCCATCTGTTACTTGGACAGTTACGAAACCGTCTTCGAATTTCAAATCTTCCCGCCTGAGTCCGTCTTCGACGCGTGGCAGTGTATTAAAAACACTACAAAAACACGCTAAGTAGTAATACTTGAATATATTTTATAAATTTTGTCTAAGTCCCCGAAGACACATACTTTCACTAGCTTTCAGTATTTATTATCTTCATAACGAACTTAGAAATCTTTATTCTCGAAGCATGGCCATCAGTAGCCATTCTTTTATTTTTAAGGGATGGCCATCAGTAACCATCTTTCCTTCGATTTTCCACTTCTTCGAAGGACAAATATTACAAGACGAAATCTTCAGCTAACAAATTGCCCCCAATAAATGCCTGTTTCGAAAATCAACAGAAATAGGCGTTTCTTGTCATCATAAGATTTCGTTTCTTATTGATCTTTGAGAGTTCCAAGACTGCTGACTAACGTCATAATCATTGATGACCCTGTTCCCGAAACGTCTTGTCATTTTCAAAGATGTCTTCTCATAACTTACATTCCCACGTTTTTGACCTTACTTCTTGATCATTACTCCTACATACTAGGAGTGAAGCTAATTTATTCGACCGCCGTCGGATTAAATCACCAGCCGCCACGTGTTCTTTGGGTTTTACCCAAAAGATTTAAAAAGGGTTTCCGTTAAACCTTTAAATACTTGGTCTTGCACTTCTATACAACCTTTCATTCTTATTTCTTCATCTTCTTCAACAGAAAAACCAACATCCTTAATCTTTTCAAAATCTTGCTTTCTTAATCAAAATCTCTCTATGGCTTCATCTTCAAATGTTCTTCAACCTGTTCTGAAGCTCCAATCAACAACACGGTCTGGGGAACAAGAGAATATTCCAAACCCTAACACCGAAGAAGTACGCACTATTTACGCTTCCCAGGTAATCATTCCCTTTGAACTTTCTGGAAAATCTCTTGCTTTTATGGGTCCGTTACCAGGTGAAAATATTTCATCTCTGAATAGATTCTTCCCTGCTTATTACAAGACTAGACCATTAGTTAGCAAAACTAATATAGATGAAGATGGTTGTTCTCCCTCAGGAGAATCTGCTAACATTGAAGAAACTTCAACTGTAACCCCTTTGGCTTTGACGAAAATTAGGTTAAACTATATGACCAACTTTGTAAAAGTGTTTAGGTCAATTCCTTTAGCCAAAGATCCTGATTTGTACTATGCCTGGTTAGAAAAAGTAGAGAAACAGAAAGAATCCTTCTGGAAATCGTTAGGAATATACGATTTGATTCAATTGTCAAAAACAGGCTTAGAATATAACCAACCCATGCTAGTAGCAGCGGTTCACTTTTGGGATGCTTCTCACAACACTTTCCATCTCCCATGTGGAATGGTTACCCCCACTCTTTTCGATGTGGCTGCGATTACAGGACTTCGACCAACTGGCGAAACCTTCGATCCCAACGAGATGGATACTAATACTATTGGTTTTAATGACTCGCTAGTCACTTATACTGCATTCATCCAGAAGCACCATATCACCACAGAAACGGCAGTATCCGATGAAGAGCATATTGCTTTCTTAGCGCTATGGCTCTCACGATGTGCCTTCTGCTCAAGATCCATACAAGTTGCAAAGAGATACCTTTGCATGGCTAATCAGTTGCATGCTGGAAAAAAGCTCAACCTCAGCCAACTGCTTTTAGGGTTTCTTTATGAAAACCTCAGCGAAGCTGCAAACCTTACCAAGAATTACAAATCCGGTACTTTGCTTTATGCTGGTCCTTTCTGGCTATTGCAACTGTGGCTTAACGCTACATTCGAAACTCATCTTCCCTTTCGAGGAAACGTCAATGAGGAAGATAGCAAAATCAAGAATCGAACTATAGAAGGGACCAGGTTAGCTTACCTAACTCCAAAAGAAGAAACTGGGAAGCTTCGTGAACACTTTCTGGCGTATTCAATGATGTTTGCCCAGCGTAATCAGTTCGATCCTTCTATGGCCCCGTTTGTACACAGAACAATAGGTCCCGAATGGTTTACTCGAAAATTCCCATCAACATCTCAGGATCAACAAACTGAGTCTATGGAAATTTGGGAAGCCTTTCTGACTCCAAGGTTATTTTCTCATCGCCTTCGACCATCAAAAGGTCAATGTATTCTCGTGTGCTATCAACCAAATTTGGTCTCGAGACAGTTTGGGTTGGTTCAAATAAAACCCAAGTGCTTATATGAGAAAAGGAGCCATATGTGTTTCCATACCTTGTACTTGACTGAAGGAGAATGTGAAACAAAAATCAACAAATACGTTGGCACCACCGATTTTTCTCCTGTTCCTTTCGAACCTGCTTTTTACTCTACACCAGATTTTCACCAATGGTGGACGGATTATTATAGCTCCCAAATCTTTGATGCCGATAGTCTTGCTCAAGAACTAACTGCAGCTTTTGCTGATGTGCAGGAGAATTTTCACAAAGGTACTTCAACTCATATTAAAGAAATCCAAGCTTTTCAAAAATTCTTTGAAACTATCTACAGGCCTGATGATCTTAGTCGGACCGTTCGTGAGGCTGCAGTCATTTTGCGCGAAAAGTTTTCCGCCAAACTGGATAAGTTGAAATTGCCCTCGTATGTTCGACCAGAACTACGTTATGAAGTGGCTTTCAAACTTAATCCTCCAAAATTCCCTCCGCTGCCAAGTGCGGATTTTGGTGTGGCTTTGAGCCCTCCTTTTCCAAATTGGTTTGTGTGTGGCAACGTTCTAAAAGATCTTCAAAACAGTACTAAAAGACGCGCCGAACGAGTGGTTCCGACTAAGCATACCTTGGATACTTTCAAAGGACATCTACATATAGATCTTGAACATGTTCGTGTCTTGACTCCAATACCTGAAGGTTTGGATTCAGACAATCTTTTCGACTGACTTTTCTTTTCTTTGCTGATATACTGATTTCAGTTTCAACTACAGCTGTTGCACGAAGGAGGAAGGTTAAGGAAGCTCCTGCCCAAAGGGATTCTGGGACATCTAAAAGCAATAAACCAAGTGAGAGTGACTCCATCGTCACTGACAAGAGCCCACGGTACATACCCATCTCATATTCTTAATCTTGTACAATCTGTGAGTAGTACTCATCTTACTTATCATCTATTTTCCAGAGCTCGAAACCCCCAACAGGTTCGAAGCGGAAAGTTTCTTCGACAGCTGCCTCAGATGGCGAAGATAAATCCCCTCCTCATACTAGACAAGGACACAGGAAGAAACAAAAAGCTGTTACCCCTTCAAGAAAAGGGAAAGGGATAAGTCCCTCTAAAGCTGCTTCTCCTGGCGATAAGGCATCCTCTGAAGAGTCTCCTTTGAAAGCTGCCAGCAATGCTTTCGTTGTTGAAAGTCATAATTCAAGTCCAGATAATATCCCAACCAAGGTATTTGGGTTTCACCCCACATATTATCTTGTAATTTTAACTAAATAATTGAACTGACATTTTACCTTGTTATTGCAGGATGATGCTGGCACTGCCACTTCAGGTTTTAAGGATCATGGCCTTACCATTAATGTCGACAAACTTTACGGTAATCGCCAAACTTTAACTTTCGTCAATAAACCCCTCAAAGGCTTATCTTTATGACTAACTCTGCTCTGTTTAATACAGATACCTCTCAAAACAAAACTCATGTTCTCTCCCCAGTCTTCGAAGATGTTAGGCTAATCGCCACCATATTGCCTAATGAACCAGTCGAAGAAAGCCAATCCACTGACGAATCCCCACCTACTCACCAAGACAAAAATTTGGAAGAAGATCACCCATTCTCAGGCAGCGACAATGTGAACCTACAACCACATGACAGCGAAGATACTGCATCGGAGCAAGATGCTATGGAGGAGACTTCTAAACCAGAAAAACAAGATCCTCAAGGAACTTCGACTCTTGATACAGAAGCCATTCCTGGGACAACTTCGACGCTTGCCCCTGCGAAGCCTACTCCTTCGGAGCTGGAACAACTTAAGCAAACTGATCCTCTTAGTTTCCTAAAGGCTATCATGAATGTGAATACTTCTTCGCCTTCGGAACTTGATGTCTCTCCAGCTGTGACTGTAGAATCTAGTGACAAGGAAGATATTCCTAGCCTCCTTCGACAAATAAAAGAGAGATTCTTTGGGGTCAATCTTGTGGATGTTCTCAGCCGGGAACCTATTAAGAGTCACAACTTAAATCAGCTTTTAAAGAAAGTAGATTTGCTTCAAGTCTCCACAGAAGTTTCAGAGGTAATTGTTCTGCTAGGTTCTCTAATTGATCAGCTCCAGGCCAACATTCTTCGAAAGCAAAATGTCGAAAAAGAGCTATCTGAGACAATGGCCTCTCATGACTCTTCATGGAACTCTGCTGTGGATGCAACGAAACAAGGTGAGGCCCTCAAGCTTAAGCATTCAGAAAATCAGAAGGCTTTTGATGATTATGAGAAGAACATCAACTCCTGGAAACAAGAGATAAAGGTACTCGAGGACAAGATAAAGGAAGCTGAACGTTGTCAGGCAGGCATACAAAAATCCAACCAACAGGATTTGCTCGAAGTGGTGCAGTCGGGGATTAAACATTTCGAGACTGCACAGAAATTAGTGCCAGAGATCGAAAGATTGAAGAAACAACAGGCACTAATTGAGCTTCGTATGTCTTCGTGGGAAACTCAATACTTGAAGATCAAAAACAATCTCCCTGAGGATTTTAACTAGCTGTCTCCAATCCTGTAACTTGTTGCATTTTCGTTTTGTAATCGAAGCTTTTGTAGAAACATCTATTTGTATGCTTGATTTCTATTTTCTTCGTTTATATCTACAATGTTCGCCAGCACTATTTTAGCGAATCTTTCAATTTCTGCCAAATATATCTTTAGATTTTCTACAGTGCTTTTATTTAATGCAACGCATAGACCCTGAACATCCTTCGCAGCATCCTTGCCTCTAGACTTGACGTTTCCACTTCTCTAGCCATAATCATTATTGAACAGTGACGTCACTTTCTCCAAAACGTCAATTTAAGACGTGCGTGCATCAGTTTCATGATTACTTCTCAACTTCCAAGGGCGGGAAACGGCGGAAGCCATAACTTCTCTCTTTGGAAAACCAAACGCAGTCCAATCAATCATTAACAATTTAAAACCACCCTTCAGTATCCCCAGTCTATATAAAGGGTCTAATATTGCCTTCATTTCTTCATTCATGCGCTTTCTCTCCAAACTAAACACAGAAAAAGAAAACACACAACTTCTTTCTCAAAAACCTTTCTTTTCCTTGCAATGGCTGAACCTCTTTCCTTTAATAACATCAAAGCCCTCATCAAGAACGAGTTCAGACTCTCTGAGGATGAACTTGTTCGTAACTTCATCAACATCGAAACCCTCTTTGTCAATCAAGAACTGGACTTCTATTTTGAAGAAGTCTTGGAGGGTGCTATCTACCCTAACATGTTGGCAGAATTCTGGATGAATGCGTCCCTACGCATAGATCCTGAAGGTAGGACCACCATTGATTCTGCTATTCGACATGCTCGTCTTAGCATCACTCCCACCACTATTTCCAACCTAATGAGATGCAGTAACTCTGGGGAAACTTTTGATGACAACAGTTTCAACATGACTACTCATCTCATGTTGAGAACTCTTATGGATAACGACCGTTTCAGTGCCAAAGTTATCAGGATCTGGCACCAGATGCTCGTGGGAAACTTTCAACCTCGGAGGATTGATGAAAACAACATCATGGTTGAAGACTTGGAGTTTATCCTCTGTGGTCTTCAAGGGAAGAAAATTAACATTCCTTTGATGATCTTTAAAGGACTTGTTAAGGCTGTCTCTATTGGTGTCAATCGTCAAGGAAGCGTGACCTGTCTTCCATACGGGAGACTCCTCAGTTACATTTTCCTTAGGAAAGGTGTAGTGAAGAGGATGCGCATTTCTGGAGCCATGGATATGTTCGAAGCTGAACCCTCGCCTGTGTTGTCCTTGGAAGGTTTAGACCAAAGGATTAACTAGCAAGTATTTACCTTAGGTTTTTTATGCTTTTCTTTTTCTTTTGTAATCTCAGATCCTATTCTTTGGATCCTTTTGTAATGCACGTACTCCTATGTTTTGAATGAAAAATATTTTGGTGTCTCTTTAGACTCTTTTTCTTCCATTTAACAATCTATTCTGATTGTGAAGCCATTTTGATCAATGTGACATATATGTTTTGACACATGCCTGACCATTTTGGCTTTCGTAGTACCCTGAGTATCTACGTTTTTGCAATCTTTACTTCGTACATACTTGGTTTATATCTCTTCAAATATTTCCCGTTTACTCTTAAGATCCTACGATCTTCTGCTAACTCTTCAATTTCGTAAGCATTGTTCGAAAATACTTTTAAGATTCGAAAGGGTCCTTCCCAATGTGGGGACTATTTACCCAGTGCCTGATTCTTTCGATCTATAGGTAAAATAACTTTCCAAACTAAGTCATTATTAACAAAAGTTTTACCTTTCACCTTTTTGTTGTATGCTCTGGACACTCTTTCCTTTTGCCTTTTTATCATTTCCAGTGCTCGAAGTCTGTCTTCGTCCAAATCTACTAACTCATTCATCATTAACTCCCAGTACACGTTGGGAGGAATATCTGCTTGTCTTTGTATTCTTACTGATTGCAAATATATCTCAATTGGGAGTACTGCATCATGTCCAAACGTCAACTGGAAAGGAGTTGTATTTGTAGCTTCTTTTGGAGATGTTCGACAAGCCCAGAATGCTTGATCTAAAGTCTTATGCCAGTTCTTGGGTTTCTTTCCCACATGTTTCTTAATAAGGCTAATTATTATTTTGTTTGCTGCTTCAACCTGTCCATTTGCTTGAGCGTAGTAAGGTGTAGAAGTAAATAACTTGAAACCTATTTCTCTGGCAAAGTCTTGCATTTTTCGTCCAGTAAAGACTGATCCCTGATCGGTTGTTATACTTTCTGGGATTCCAAACCTATATATGATATGTTTCTGAATAAACTCAATCACAGTCTCTTGATCCACATTTGCCAGTGGTATTGCTTCGACCCATTTTGTGAAATAGTCTATTCCTACCAAAATGTACCTTTGACCTTTAGATGACTTGGGGTGAATTTCTCCAATCAAATCTAACGCCCATCCCCTAAAAGGCCACGGTTTTACTATCGTACTTAATTCGTTTGCTGGAGCGTGTTGGATACCTGCATGCTCTTGGCACTCTTGGCACCCTTTCGCAAACTCTATGCAATCTTTTAACATCGAAGGCCAATACATCCCATAACGAAACAAGAGCCATTTCATTTTGTGCCCTGCTTGATGTGCACCACATGCCCCACTATGTACGTTCGAGAGAGCCAAGTATGCTTCTGCTTCACCCAAGCATTTCAACAATACCCCTTCAGGAGTTTTCTTGAACAATTCATTTCCCATCAGGAAATATGATAAGGCTCTATACTTGATTTTCCTGTCTGTATCCGTCGAAGGATTCTTCAGATAGTTAATAATTGGACTCCTCCAATCTGTGTCTGCCAACGAGTCTATATTTAGTACTTCGAATTCTTCTTTGTTGGCGTAACCAATTGTGAGTTCTCTAGATCACTTGGAGAAAGTTTAGTAGACATTGCTCTTCCTCTTACTTCAATCAATTCCTCCAACTTTTCTTTTGATACTTTATATCCTGAAGCTAATTGTGCCAAGTCGTTTGCTTCCTGGTTATTCACCCTTGATACGTGTTTTAATTCCACATATTCGAATCTCTTGAGTAGCCTATTTGCAATGACAAAATACGTGATCAAATTCTCTTTGATACACTTGTACTCCTTTGTCAATTGTTTGATGACCAATTCGGAGTCTCCTTTAATTTCGACTCTGGTTTCCCCCAATTCTAACAAAGCCTCAAGTCCAGCAATTAATGCTTCGTATTCAGCTTCATTGTTGGAGCATAATGGACCTTCGATTTTATACTTGAGCTTTGTTGGAATTCCATCAGGAGAAATTATCAACATTCCAACTCCAGTACCCTCTCTATGTGTTGAACCATCGAAGTATAACTTCCAAGGTTTTAAGTCCACATAATGCTGATGATTCCCAACCACCGCATGGTCGACAATGAAGTCTGACACAATTTGACCTTTCATTGCCTTGAGAGGCTGAAATATTAATGAATATTCAGTAAGGGCCAAAGCCCACTTGCCAATTCGACTATGTAGTATTGGCTTAGATAACATATGTTTAATAACATCACAATGAGATGAAACGTAAACATCAACTGGCTTTATATAATACTTAAGTTTGATACAGGAGAAATACAAGCAAAGGCAGAGCTTTTCTATATCAGTATATCTAGTCTCTGCATCATTGAGTACTCTACTTAAGTAATAAATGGCTCTTTCGATGCCATTCTCATCTTCTTGTGCCAGCATGCTGCCTATTGTTTTATCTGACGCTGAAATGTATAGGCGCATGTGCTTCTTCCCATTTGGGGGAGACAGAATTGGTGGACAAGTCAAGTATTGCTTTATCTGATCGAAAGCTTCTTGATGTTCAGCACGCCATTCAAATTTTCCTTGCTTAAGCCGTAGTAGAGGTGAGAAAGCTTGCGTGCGTCCACTCAAGTTAGAGATAAATCTCCTTAAGAAATTTATCTTACCCAATAATGATTGTAGTTCTTTCTTCGTGGATGGAGACTTGGTTTCCATAATGGCTTTTGTCTTGTTCTGGTTAATTTCTATCCCTTTTTTGTGGACTACGAAACCCAAGAAATCACCTGCCTGCACAAAGAAAGCACATTTGAGGGGGTTCATCTTCAAGCCATATTTCCTCATTCTTTCGAATGATTGGCTCAGATGATCGAGATGACTCATACCCGAGGTAGATTTTACCACAATGTCATCTATATATACTTGCATGAATGTTTCTATAAAGTCATGAAATATAGAATTCATTGCTCTTTGATAAGTTGCCCCAGCGTTTTTCAAACCAAAAGGCATCACAACCCATTCGTAAGTGCCTATTGCCCCTGGGCAACGAAATGCTGTTTGGGATACATCATCTTCTGCTATAAATATTTGATTGTATCCCGAATATCCATCCAACATGCTCAAATACTCAAAACCTGCGGCTGAGTCTACTAGCATTTCTGCTACAGGCATGGGATACTCGTCTTTAGGAGTAGCTGCATTAAGGTCACGAAAGTCTATGCATACTCTTAATGAGCCATTCTTTTTAATTACAGGTACTATATTAGCAATCCATTCAACATACCTTGTAGTTTGGATAAATTTGCAACGCAAGAGCCTTTCGACCTCTGCTTTAATCTTCGAGTGAATCTCTGGCGCGAATCTTCTGGGAGTTTGCTTTATAGGCTTCTTCCCTTCTTTTATTGGTAATTTTAATTCGACTAAGTCTCTTCCTAGACCAGGCATCTCATCATAATCCCAAGCAAAACAATCTCTGTTTTCTTTCAGCATTTTGATGACCGTTGCTTTTAATTCTGGTTCTAGTTTCGCGCTGATATATGTTATCCTTTTTTGATCATTGTCTCCAAGATTTACTTCTTCAAGTGGATCTTGGGCCAACATCTTTATGTTCGACGCCATTGGGTCTTTTTCGAATCCCAAAGGTTCCTCGTCGTATATTGCATCTAACCTTTGATTTGGTTCTTCTCTTATGATCTCTTCGTCTGGAGCCGTGTCTTCAGAGAGTTCGAAACTCGTACGTATCTCCAATTCTGTTATTCCTTCTTTGGTTAGAACTGCATCTATCTTTGTATTTGATAGTTCGGCTTCGAGAGCCGCCTTCTTTTTGTTCTCGGCCACATAGGCCGAAATCTTTTCGAAGAACGAAGACTTAGACATGATTAATGTCATCGTCCCAGCCTGTTGGCCGTACTGTTGGATAATTCTCCAATGGTGCTGTATCTGCTGGACCATCCATGATCTCTCTATCCGATTGGAATCCATTTGGGTGTAGAGTTAAATAGTACAATGCATTTTTATTTGGGGTATACATCTCTTCTGCAGCATGACAAGGGCCTATGTTTGCCAGGTTCCTATCGAAGTTGGTTTTATTCACCTGGTTGACTTCAGCCATATAGTAACTCTGATCACCTTCGATATTCTCCACTATACCATCTTCCCTCCAAATTGTCACCCTCTGATGCATTGTTGAGGGGACAGCTGCTACCCCATGAATCCATTCCCTACCAAGCAAAAGGTTGTAGTTTGCTTTTGCTGGTATAACCATGAACATAGTTGGCCTGGTAACTGAGCCTATTGTCAAATTGACCTGAACGACTCCCAGTGTTTGTCCTATTTTGCCTTCGTAATTAGATAAAACCATGTTATGTGGCCTTATATCCGTATCGAACATACCAATTCTCTTTAGCATGTATTGAGGCATTAGGTTCACTGCTGCTCCCCCGTCAACTAGGACTTTATTAATGCCAATATTCTCAATCTTAGCCCTGATATAGAGTGGTTTCAAATGGTTTCGCATACCCTCATCAGGCCTTTCGAAGAAAGCATTCTGTTCTTCAACTGCACCATTATTCAGCACATAGTAACACACAGGTCTGTGTTTTGCCATTTCTTCGATATCAGCCTCTTCACAGTCTTCCACTTCAGTTTCCTGATTAAACTCGTGAGGGAGTACGGATACAACATTGCAATTCAAGTTTATAGATGACACTCCATCAGAATCAAAATCATTTGTCATTCTATCCTCTTCTTTCCAGGAATTTGAACGCATCTTTTCTTCTTCATCCAAGAGTTTTTCAGCTTCGAATAATTTGCGTTTCACCGGAGGTTTGTTTGACTTTGCCCCCTGGTGTGGGACTTGGTTGCTACTAGATTCTCCAGTTTCTCTTGGCCTGTATTCCTTCTGAGCCTTTTTTATTCTCTGATGCCTTCTCCACTGGGACCGAGACATAGGATTTTTTCCTTTATAATTCTCCAATCGATACGCCTCTCGATTTGGTCTTTGAAATTGTTTCCTATATGCCATTGCAGTTCTCCCTCCTTGGTCCCAACTTCGCCATTTGTTGGTTCTTGCATCAGCTTGCACCCACCTATCCCTGGGTGCATTTGCGGGGATTTTGAATGTTACCCTTCGAGCTCTGGGGTGTGGGCTATCAGGCCTCTTTGTTAGAGTCCATACGTCGAAACCGTACAGGTTAGGACGCAACCCCTGAGTTTCTCGACTCATGTAGCAGTACACACGTTCGAATGATCGTGCTAGCATTTCATCATAGACTGCCCCACATCTGGGGCACAGAGCAACTTCAGTGTTTCCTTTGTGGCATCTGACCAAAAATCCTACTAAGCTTTCCTCCATCCTTGGGTACAGTTGTAGTAGGGGATTTGGCTCTCTTCCTGGGTGTTCCCATCTTTCACGTCGAGCCCTTTCGAAGTTGGCTTCGACCCTTCGATTCAGCATGATCGAACACCTTGGACACATCCATTGTTTACCACCATTTCTCTCATAGAAATTCCAGAGGTAGTCTTTGAGGCTCTCAGTTTTTGGAGGAACTTCGATGCCCCCATTTTGCCTCGTCAGCCATGTCTCCAGTTCGCCAAACTCAGACACTGGGCGTCTGGCGCTGACCATGTTAACCACTGCTGGAGGAACTTCAGAGATTTGGATTTTCTGGAGTTTCATCCTGAGGTCTTCAGTGGCCTCACTGTTTTCTTCCTTCGATGCTTCAGTTATCTCTGTCTTGGAAGATTCTTCAACATCAGTATTGAAGACTATGTCACCATTTAGGCTTTCAGTAGCCTGCTTTCCATTGAACATTGTTTTAGTTTCCACAACTTCGACTTCAGATGCCTCCACCATGTTGATATCTTCTACCTCACAGAGGCTAGCGTCAGCAATGTTCAGGGGATTGGTATCGACCCTCATGTGACTCTTGGTCTTGTCAGCAAACTTCAACCTTCCATCATTGATAGCATTTTGAATTAGATCCCTGAAAAGAAAACATTGAGAAGTTTTATGGCCTAAAAAACCATGATATTTACAAAAACCTCTTTTCTTCCGTTGTTCCAACGGAGGAATTTTGGAATTTGGAGGTAGTATCATTTGGCCATCTTTTACCAGTAAATCAAATATTTCATCACACTTGGTAACGTCGAATGTATAAGTTTTTGAAATTCTGGACTCAGACACGCGATGTCTTACAGGATGTCACGACATCACTATCTGAATGTTTTTAAACAAATGAACAAAGTGTAAACAGAAAACAACACAGGAAAATTGTTAACCCAGTTCGGTGCAAACACACCTACATCTGGGGGCTACCAAGCCAGGGAGGAAGTCCACTATAAGTAATATCAATTCAAGGTAATACAACTCAATATTACGCCTTTCACTTAATATCTACCCAATGCAACTTCAATCTAAACAACTTAGACCAGAGATCCTACTCACTCCCCCTCAATCACAGCAGTGATGAAGAACTAACAGACTAATAACATAAGAAGACACTCTTCAAAAAACACAACTTGATCTTGCTTAAAAGCTTTGATCAAGTACAATAGTACTCTTGCTTAAAAGCTTTGAGTACTTCTTACAACTCAAAACAAAAACGCCTAGACCAAGACAATCATCATGATGATTGTTTGGCTTACAAGAAAACTACAACGAGAAAACTAAATCAAAAAGACAGCAAACTTCTGGACGACAAACCCTAAAACCAAAACCAAACAAAACCACGTCCAGCAGCTTCTTCACTTGTTAAAAATACCCTTGCAACAGCTGGGCCTTGGATCCAATATTAGTTTTAAACCTAATTAAGACCATTTCCATAAAGCAAAGATCCTATGAATAACCATCGCATAAAGCTGTTCTGAAGCAAATCAATATCCAAAGTTTCCAAAAGAGGCGCGCAAAGTCTTAACAGATCAAACAACCATACCGAGAACATAATAACACACAACAGCTTCGGATGTCATGACATCGGTCTTGACATCAGGTAAAAGCCTGCACAAGAAAAACTTCAAAACAATGCATGTCATGACACCAGGTTTGACATGATAAAGACACTATTTGTTTTACCAAAAAATACAGCCAATCAATAACATCTACAAACTCCCCCTTTGGCGAATTTTTGGCTAAAACAATAATAGATGATACCATCAGAGATTAGAGTACGCACAGCAGCCAATAGAAACAAGGATCCAGAGAAATAAATTCTGTCAGCCAACAACATCCTGCTTGATTAATCATTGTACATCCAAGGAACCAAAAGTAACAGAATATCCCTTGTCCTGGACAAGAGGATCCAGAGAAACAAACATTTACAGCAACCACCAGCAACAACCAAGTCATCATCTATCACTTTCACTTCTCCCCCTTTCTAGCCACAAAAGGAGCCAAACAACAGATAAAGATTTACACTTCAGAACCAGCAGTATCTTCAGTATCCTCCTTACTCATTTCCACATCACTGGAGATACTAGTCCGGGCATCAGCATCCTTACCCTCCTCAGCCATTACTACCAACAGTATGATCATCACCATCATCAGCAGAGTATACTTGTCATTCAAGTGAGCGATAGTGCTGGTCGCACACCCAATTAATTGCTATAATCCTTCACAAAGACAAATGCCCAGTTTGCTTCTTAGATTTTCAAATTGATTTGCATCCAAGGCTTTTGTGAAAATATCAGCTAGTTGAAGGTTTGTAGCAACATGTTCCAAGACAATTGTTTTATCTTCAACAAGATCTCTAATGTAATGATGTCTAATATCAATGTGCTTGGTCCTGCTATGCTGAATGGGATTCTTTGAAATGTTGATGGCACTTAAATTGTCACAATATAGTGTCATGACATCTTGTGTGACATTGTATTCTGTTAACATCTGTTTCATCCAAACAAGCTGAGAGCAACTACTTCCTGCTGCAATGTATTCTGCCTCTGCAGTGGACAGGGACACACAATTTTGTTTCTTGCTGAACCATGAAATAAGATTATTACCCAAGAAGAAACATCCTCCTGAAGTACTTTTTCTGTCATCAGCACTTCCTGCCCAGTCTGCATCACAATATCCAGTGAGAATGGGTTCACACCCATGAGAGTAGAGCATTCCATATTCACAAGTACCATTCACATATTTCAGGATCCTCTTGACTTGATTGATATGGCTGGTTTTGGGTTCTGCTTGATACCTAGCACATACCCCAACAGCAAAGGCAATATTAGGTCTACTGGCTGTAAGATACAACAGACTTCCTATCATGCTTCTGTATAGACTTTGATCAACACTGGTTCCCTTTTCATCTTTGGACAGCTTCAAATGGGTAGGTGCTGGTGTCCTTTTGTGAGAATCATTTTCCATTCCAAACTTTTTGACAATGTTTCTAGCATACTTGCTCTGAGAGAGAAAGATTGAGTCTTCCATCTGTTTGACTTGCAGCCCAAGAAAATAGGTTAATTCTCCAACTAGACTCATTTCAAATTCAGATTGCATCTGATCAACAAAATGTCTAGTCATCTTGTCTGACATCCCACCAAATACAATATCATCCACATAGATTTGAGCTATCAGAATCTTCCCTCCTTCGTCTTTAACAAAAAGAGTTTTATCTATCCCTCCTTTCCTGTATCCATTGCTAGTAAGAAACTCAGTTAGTCTCTCATACCAAGCTCTAGGAGCTTGTTTCAGACCGTAAAGAGCTTTTCTTAATTTGTATACATGATCAGGGTGGTTTGGATCTGCAAAACCTTTAGGTTGTTCTACATAGACTTCCTCATTCAAATATCCATTCAAGAAAGCACTCTTCACATCCATCTGGTATAGTTTGAATTTCAGAATACATGCAATCCCTAACAATAGCCTAATTGACTCAAGTCTGGCAACAGGAGCAAAGGTTTCATCAAAGTCAATTCCTTCAACTTGGGTGTATCCTTGAGCCACTAGCCTTGCTTTGTTTCTGATAACAGTTCCCAGTTCATCTGACTTGTTCTTGTAAACCCATTTAGTTCCAATGACATTAGTACCTTTAGGTCTTGGTACCAGCTCCCATACTTCATTTCTTTCAAACTGGCCTAGTTCTTCCTGCATGGCATTAATCCAGAACTCATCTGTTAATGCTTCCTTGACATTTTTAGGTTCAATTTTTGACACAAAACAAGAGTTTGAGACAACTTCTCTTGACCTTGTAATAACTCCACTGTTGAGATCTCCTATAATAAGATCTTTAGGATGATCTTTCTGAATTCTTATAGAAGGACTCTTGTTAGGGGGTTCAGTCTCAGCTTCTGTGATAGTGGGACTGCAATCATCTTCTCTTGTAGAACCTTCTGCTGTAAAATCCCAGAATGTTCCGACATCTTCTGTGACATCTGCTTGATTGTGAACATCATCAACCACAACATTTATGGATTCCATTATTATTTTGGTTCTTGAGTTGAAAACTCTATAAGCTCTACTGTTTGTAGAGTAGCCCAGAAAGATTCCTTCATCACTCTTGGGATCCATCTTCCTCCTGTGATCTCTATCAGCAAGAATGTAACACTTACTACCAAACACATGGAAGTATTTGACAGTGGGTTTTCTTCCCTTCCATATCTCATATAGGGTGGTAGAGGTTCCTTTTCTTAAGGTAACTCTATTATGGACATAACAAGCAGTATTCATGGCTTCAGCCCAGAAGTAGATAGGAAGATTCTTAGCATGGATCATGGCTCTTGCTGATTCTTGAATAGTTCTATTCTTTCTTTCAACAACCCCATTTTGCTGTGGAGTAATAGGGGAAGAGAATTCATGATGTATTCCTTCAGAGGAGCAGAATTCAGCAAACTTTTGATTCTCAAATTCCTTTCCATGATCACTTCTAATTCTCACAACACCATTTTTTTTTCTCTTTGAATTCTTTGACATAGGTCCTTGAAAACATCAAACACATCTGACTTTTCTCTGATGAAGTTTACCCAAGTGTACCTGGAGTAGTCATCCACAACCACATAAGCATATTTCTTTCCTCCAAGACTTTCTATTTGCATTGGTCCCATCAAGTCCATATGTAGAAGTTCAAGAACTCTGGAAGTAGTCAGATGTTTAACCTTTGGATGTGACATCCTGGTTTGTTTTCCTACCTGACATTCACCACATATTTTTCCTTCATCAATTTGTAGCTTAGGAATTCCTCTTACAGCTTCCAGAGAAATAATTCTTTTCATACCTCTTAGATGAAGGTGACCAAGTTTTTGGTGCCACAGCTTTGCTTCTTCTTCTTTAGAACAAACAGTAGAATAGCTGGATTCATGAGACACCCACAAGTAGCAGTTATCTTTGGATCTGACACCCCTCATTACGACTTCCTTTTCTTCATTAATAACCACACACTCAGCTTTGGTGAAGTTGACTTGGTATCCTTGGTCACAGAGTTGACTGATGCTTATGAGATTGGCAGTCAGGCCTTTGACCAACAAAACACCTTCTAAATTTGGCACTCCTGAACAATCTAATTTTCCAACTCCTTTGATTTCTCCTTTAGCTCCATCACCAAAGGTTACATAACTAGTAGAATGACTCTTGATATCAACAAGCAGATTTTTGATTCCAGTCATGTGTCTGGAACATCCACTATCAAAATACCAGTCTTCTTTGGCTGAAACTCTAAGAGATGTATGGGCTACTAAAGCCATACTTTTAGGTTTCCATTGTTGCTTCTGGAAGGGCATGATCTGCTTAGGTTTGTAAGAAGGAGTTTGATCTGGATATCCATATAGTCTGAAGCAAAAAGGCTTAATGTGTCCAAATCTTCCACAGTAATGACATCTCCATCTTTGAAACTTTCTCTTCATTTTACCTTTCTCGTGATGTTGAGTCACATGTTTTGACATCGGCTTCAACATCTCAGCTTCAGGTTTAGTTCTGCTACTATCTTGGACATATTTCTTTGCACCAACAAATCCTATACCAGACATATCTCTTGAACTTTTTCCAACCTGCAAGATCTCCTCCAACATATCCGTGCCACTGTTCAACATTTTTACTGATTTTGACATCTGATCAAGTTTGGATTATAGCAGGATAATTTCACCATTCAGTTCAGATATAGTTTCATTAAGCTCTTTGTTATTAGCTTCCAACTGGGCTATGTATTTCTTCTGCTTTTCACCTTGTTGACATACTTCAGCACTTCTGATACACAGCTTTCTGTAGGAAATTGCCAGTTCTTCAAAGGTTAGCTCATCTTCACTAGCATCTTCATCAGAATTGCAAACTCCAGTAAGGGCTGTGACATGTTTGGCTGATTCTTCTTCAAAATCACTCTCAGAATCTTCATCAGACCAGGAGACTGACAATCCTTTCTTTTGTTTCTTGAGATAAGTAGGGCATTCAGCTCTAATATGTCCATACCCTTCACATCCATGACATTGGATCCCTTTGTTGTGGTTGTACTTTTCTTCTGGTTTAACTCCTCTGCCAGAGTCATAAGATCTATTGATGTCAGATGAGATGTTCTTGACATTAGGTCTTGACTTCTGATGCATCCTTCTCATAATTTTGTTGAATTGTTTACCAAGCATAGCTATAGATTCAGATACATTCTCTTCTCTACTTTCCTTAACTTCTTCTTGAGAGTTGGACACAAAAGCTATGCTTTTGTTCTTCTTTTCAGAATTTTCATTGATTCCCATCTCAAAGGTTTGAAGGGATCCAATTAACTCCTCTACCTTCATTTTGCTGATGTCCTGTGCCTCTTCTATAGCTGTAACTTTCATATCAAATCTCTTAGGTAGGGATCTAAGGATTTTCCTTACCAACTTTTCATCAGACATTTTTTCTCCCAAAGCTCCTGAGGTATTAGCAATATCGAGTAAATTCATATGAAAATCCTTAATACTTTCATCATCCCTCATCCTTAGATTTTCAAATTTTGTAGTTAGCAGTTGAAGTCTTGACATCTTCACTTTAGAGGTGCCCTCATGAGTAGTCTTTAGGATATCCCAGACATCTTTGGCTAGTTCACACTGGTGAACCAGTCTGAATATATTTTTGTCAATTCCATTGAATAAAGCATTTAGAGCTTTAGAGTTGCCAAGCGCCAATGCCTCTTCATCTTTGTCCCAATCTTCCTCTGGTTTAAGAGTTTTGTTGCCATCTTTATCAGTAATAACAGGATGTTCCCATCCTTTGTTCACAGCTCTCCATGCTTTGCTGTTCACAGATTTCAGAAAAGCCACCATGAGAGGTTTCCAATAATCATAACTAGAGCCATCCAGAATGGGTGGTCTCATTATAAATCCACCACCTTCTTTGTCCATCGAACCAGAAAATACTTTCCCTAGATCTCACCCAGTAAAAACAGGCAGGGTGCCTGCTCTGATGCCAATTGAAATTCTGGACTCATACACGCGATGTCTTACAGGATGTCACGACATCACTATCTGAATATTTTTAAACAAATGAACAAAGTGTAAACAGAAAACAACACAGGAAAATTGTTAACCCAGTTCGGTGCAAACACACCTACATCTGGGGGCTACCAAGCCAGGGAGGAAGTCCACTATAAGTAATATCAATTCAAGGTAATACAACTCAATATTACGCCTTTCACTTAATATCTACCCAATGCAACTTCAATCTAAACAACTTAGACCAGAGATCCTACTCACTCCCCCTCAATCACAGCAGTGATGAAGAACTAACAGACTAATAACATAAGAAGACACTCTTCAAAAAACACAACTTGATCTTGCTTAAAAGCTTTGATCAAGTACAATAGTACTCTTGCTTAAAAGCTTTGAGTACTTCTTACAACTCAAAACAAAAACGCCTAGACCAAGACAATCATCATGATGATTGTTTGGCTTAAAAGAAAACTACAACGAGAAAACTAAATCAAAAAGACAGCAAACTTCTGGACGGCAAACCCTAAAACCAAAACCAAACAAAACCACGTCCAGCAGCTTCTTCACTTGTTAAAAATACCCTTGCAACAGCTGGGCCTTGGATCCAATATTAGTTTTAAACCTAATTAAGACCATTTCCATAAAGCAAAGATCCTATGAATAACCATCGCATAAAGCTGTTCTGAAGCAAATCAATATCCAAAGTTTCCAAAAAAGGCGCGCAAAGTCTTAACAGATCAAACAACCATACCGAGAACATAATAACACACAGCAGCTTCGGATGTCATGACATCGGTCTTGACATCAGGTAAAAGCCTGCACAAGAAAAACTTCAAAACAATGCATGTCATGACACCAGGTTTGACATGATAAAGACACTATTTGTTTTACCAAAAAATACAGCCAATCAATAACATCTACAGTTTTCTTAGGGAACCTATCATTCTTATCGTTTTCTACTGGGTTTTTTCCATTTGCAGGATTTAGCAATTTGCAGGCATAAGGTGGCGCTTCTTTCAACTCAGCCAAGTCTATTTCGACTTCTTCAGGGCTATATGAGTCATTGAAAGACTAATCATCAGCGTCCTCAGCTTCGATGTACGCTACCCTTTCCTTCTTATAACTTTTATTTGCCCTAACTTTTTCTGCCTTCAGACGTTCGACCTGTCGAACCCTGTCTGCTAATTGGGCCATGTCCCTAAGGTATTGGGTATCTAGTTTCTTTCTTATTGAATAATCTAGACCACCCGCAGCCATCTCGACAAGTTCATGCTCTGGGACTGTTGTAAAACACCTTGATTTCAACAGACGGAACCTATTCAAGTAGTCATCAATTGTTTCTGTGAATTTTCTCTTAATACTGGCCAATTCTATCAAACTTATCTTAGTTTGGCCCATATAGAATTGCTCATGGAACAGCCTTTCTAAGTACGCCCACGCATCTATCGAATTTGGTGGTATAGTAGTAAACCAAATGAAGGCATTTTTTGTCAGCGAACTAGGGAAATATTTGATCCTTAAATCCTCGTTTCCCGCTAAGTCTCCTGCTTCTGTCAAATATCTAGCAATATGTTCCACTGTTGACTCATTAGTTTCGCCTGAAAATTTTGTAAATTTGGGTACCTTAGTGCCCCTAGGAAAATCTGTCTGCATGATATAATCTGATATAGGGGATGTATAATTTGGACGTCTAAGTCCAGTACTAAGGCCATTATTGGCCATAACCCTTTCTATCATGGCAGTTAAGTTATTTTCTATAGCTAGATTTTCTCTTCTGATTCTTTGGACAACCTCATCTGGGTGTTCGTTCCTACCCACAACCCTTAATCTGGGTCGCTCTTCCTCCGTTTCCTGTCGAACGGGGACGGTTCTTTGATTTGAAGCCTCTAAGTTAATTACTGGAGTTCCTTCGATCGTCTCTGTTCTTCGTGAGGGGCCTACATCCCTAGTGGCTGTCCTAGATAACGGAACTATATCTTGTACACGTTCCATAATGGGCCTCTCTTCTTGATTCGAAGGCTGTTTGTCTTTCCTTCTAGGTGGTGTTACTCCCATGAACTCTGCCATTCGATTCATTTTAGATGATATCTTTTGGAAAGTCTCCACGTTTTCCCTATTTGTAGTAGCAATATTTGTTACTAGTGGGTTTAAAATTGAAGTCAATTCTCTGGCCAAAGCCCCTAGCATATCATGGTTGCTTGCATCTATTTCTTGTCGAAATGCTGCTTGGTTATTTGTGGTAAAGTGGGGCATCTGGGTAGAAAAACTAGTGTTGTGTGCACTTCGACCCACTGAACTAACATTCGGTAAAAATGTCGCATTGTTAGTTGGGGCATATATAGGTCCTGCCCCTCGTACGACTGTTCCATATTGGTATGGCATTCCATATGGATTGTTTGGTCTCCATTCGAAAACAGAATTCGTGCCTTGACCAAACAAATTGTTTGCAGCATTTGTCGAGGAAAACGGTACGTCCTCTGCACTTGTGGATGAGGGTGCGGTTGTCGACACTGAAACTGGAATAGTCCCTAGGGTCCTGTATTATTTTCAGGCATAGCCTGGGAATTATCTGCAGGTCTCGATCCATTTGGACCCGTTGTATCCGGTGTTCCTTGAGTGGAAGTCGAATTTTCCGCTCCTGATCGTGAACCTTGTGGGGGATCTTGATCACCCCCTGCACTGGCAGTAACGACCATTTTCTTGTTGTACCTTCGTTTGGGAATCGGTTGTGCACTGTTCGTTAATTTACCGTTCCTAAGGTTCATACAAGGTCTTGATATTGTCTAGACAAAAATAAAGCAATTGATTAAAACAATCCGCTTGACACTGTCCCACTGGGCGTGCCAATTTGTTTACGGTGATTTCCGGTAAACAACCGCTAGTCTTCCAAACTATAATAAATATGATTTGGTTACTCGCAGGATCGACTAGATTGATCCTAGGACACATAGTCAAAAAGATTGTTATCAATGTTCATTTGAACCATATTCATGATTCGTCTTCTTCAATAAGCGTTGTTCGATTAAAGAACAAGTAATCTTGATAATCACTTTGTTATATGTAAGTATGATTTCAATGAAAAGATAAGTAACATAACATATGAAACTAAAAGGACTGTTAAAACGTAAAGAATCTTAGAATGCAGAAACGTTAAAGACTTTGAAAATAAATGACATGAAAGTAATTCGAAAGTAAATGACATTAAAGTAAAGATACAGAAATGTAAATGGCAAGAAGTAAATGGAATGCAGTAATTCTGAAAGATATTTGAAAACGAAAGATAATACACATGTATTAAAGTGGTGGTGTCATACGTACATTTTTTCAGCGAACTCTTTCTCTTAACACTTGATACTTGAGTAAATATGTGTGTTCATTTTGTACAAATCACTCACATATTTACTCAAGTATCAAGTGTTAAGAGAAAGAGTTCGCTGAGAAAATGTACGTATGACACCACCACTTTAATACATGTGTATTATCTTTCGTTTTCAAATATCTTTCAGAATTACTGCATTCCATTTACTTCTTGCCATTTACATTTCTGTATCTTTACTTTAATGTCATTTACTTTCGAATTACTTTCATGTCATTTATTTTCAAAGTCTTTAACGTTTCTGCATTCTAAGATTCTTTACGTTTTAACAGTCCTTTTAGTTCCATATGTTATGTTACTTATCTTTTCATTGAAATCATACTTACATATAACAAAGTGATTATCAAGATTACTTGTTCTTTAATCGAACAACGCTTATTGAAGAAGACGAATCATGAATATGGTTCAAATGAACATTGATAACAATCTTTTTGACTATGTGTCCTAGGATCAATCTAGTCGATCCTGCGAGTAACCAAATCATATTTATTATAGTTTGGAAGACTAGCGGTTGTTTACCGGAAATCACCGTAAACACATGTCCCACTCACAATATGGACAAGACTGAACAGATGCAAGTGAAGGATAGAAAAACACTTAGAAAGGGGGGGTTTGAATAAGTGTAGCTTTAAAAACTTGACAGATAAAAATAAATTGCACAGTTATTTTTATCCTGGTTCGTTGTTAACTAAACTACTCCAGTCCACCCCCGCAGAGATGATTTACCTCAACTGAGGATTTAATCCACTAATCGCACGGATTACAATGGTTCTCCACTTAGTCAGCAACTAAGTCTTCCAGAGTCTTCTGATCACACACTGATCACTCCAGGAACAACTGCTTAGATACCCTCTAAGACTTTTCTAGAGTATACTGATCCACACGATCACTCTAGTTACAACCTGCTTAGATAACCTCTAAGACTTCCTAGAGTATTCTGATCCACACGATCACTCTAGTTCCTTACAACTTAATGTAATTCTAAGAGTATTACAAATTGCTTCTTAAAAGCGATAATCACAAACTGTGATATTTCTCTTAATCGTTTAAGCTTAATCTCACTAATATATTACAACAGCAATGTAGTGAGCTTTGATGAAGATGAAGATTTTGAGTTTAGAATTGAACAGAGTTTCAGCAAGTTTGATATGAGTTGTTTTGGTGCAGGATCGTTAACCTTGCTTCTCATCAGAACTTCATATTTATAGGCGTTGGAGAAGATGACCGTTGAATGCATTTAATGCTTTGCGTGTTCCGTACAGCATCACATTTAATGTTATACGCTTTTGTCAACTACCTCGAGCCTTGTTCACGCTGTGTCTACTGACGTAGCCTTTAGTAGCTTTTAACGTTCCTTTTGTCAGTCAGCGTAGCCTGCCACTTGTACTTCCTTCTGATCTGATGTTTGTGAATACAACGTTTGAATATCACCAGAGTCAAACAGCTTGGTGCATAGCATCTTCTGATCTTCTGACCTTGAAGTGCTTCTGAGCGTGATACCATCAGAACTTCAGTGCTTCTGTTCTCTTGTTCTTCTGATGCTTCCATAGACCCATGTTCTGATTCTGCTTCGACCATCTTCTGATGTCTTGCCAGACCATGTTCTGATGTTGCATGCTGAACCCTTTGAGACAAAGCTTCTGAGCGCTGAATTATGCATACTCTTTATATATTTCCTGAAAGGGAAATTGCATTGGATTAGAGTACCATATTATCTAAAGCAAAATTCATATTATTGTTATCATCAAAACTAAGATAATTGATCAGAACAAATCTTGTTCTAACAATCTCCCCCTTTTTGATGATGACAAAAACATATATAAATGATATGAATTTGCGATCAGAAAGAACAGACGGCAAAAGACAAATTACACAGCTATAGCATAAGCATATGAATATGTCTCCCCCTGAGATTAACAATCTCCCCCTGAGATAAATAATCTCCCCCTGAAATAAATACTCGAAGAACTTTAATAAAAGACTTCCCTGATTATTTTGGTAGAGACGATCATATAAGCTTCTGTCTTTAGGGAATTCATAGCTTCTGACTTCTGCTTCCATAGGACAGCTTCAGAACTAGAATTTCCTTAGATCCCTAGAACACTCACAGCTTCTGATTCCTGCTTCCATCTAGGACAACTTCAGAACTTGAATTTCTTTGATCTTCTGAACATTCACAGCTTCTGATTTCTGCTTCCATTCAGGACAGCTTCAGAACTTGAATTTCTTTGATCTTCTGAACATTCACAGCTTCTGATTTCTGCTTCCATTTAGGACAGCTTCAGAACTTGAGTTTTCTGGATCTTTAGAACATTCACAACTTTGAATTTCTGCTTCCCTCGGATAGCTTCAGAGCTTGAATTTCTACCAACATCACTTCATGCTAGATTTGTATCAGAACATTGTTGAATGTACCAGAGCATCATCTGAGCATCTCTACATCCTGAAATGTTACAGAACAAAAACTGAACGACAAAAGTCAGCATGAACGAGTTAGAACATAAAATGTATATTCGAACACATGATATGTATCAGAGCCATATAGGCTAAAATAATGTATCAGAGCAAATAGAATTTTGTCAGATCAAATAGACAAATATGGATCAAATTCTATTATCAGTGCTTCTGATCTCTGAAGCTTGATAGCACTCGGCTTGCTTCAGTTTCCATGGTTTTGCTTCTTGTGTTTGCTTTGCTTTGAAGATTTTCTTCACTTCTTTATACCTGCAAAACACTTAAACCATATAGAACTTGCAGTTCTTGTTAGTAAATGTGTGGGAGCTTTACCCAGCAACTGATAGATTAATCAAATCATTTATCATTTATCTTCTCCCCCTTTTTGTCATATCATCAAAAAGCATATTTTAAAACGATTCAGATGATTAAAACGACAAATAAAATCACTGGAATGTAAAACAAAGAAATTTTTCATTGATAAAAAAAATTACAAGAAAGGAATGCAGGAAAACAGATGCAACAAGGAGAGGAAACTACAAAGACCAAAAGACTAAGATCCTAGCCTACGCAAAATCCGCGCCAGAACATCATGAATCCCGTCAGTGGTTGTAGCTTGCCTTGTCATGAAGGAACGAAACTCAGCATTGGCTGCTTCTTGCGCGTCCAAACGAGAAGCCAGCATAGCTTGATTCTGATGAAGAGTTTCCAAGGTCTCCATCAGAGCTGAGGTTTCACCAGAAGAAGAAGCACCAGTATTTCTGCCAAGAGGGACAGCAATCTCAGCAGGGTGATCTACTGGGAGATCTTCAGCTTGTGCATCTTCCATTTCCTCATCTGAGTCTGACTCAGAAGGAGCCTTAGCATATTCTGGTTCAGGCAGCTCAGAAGTTCCATCTTCCAATGCTTGAAGAATAGCTGCTAGGTTTGTTGGAGAAGTAGGACCAGCAACTTCAGCACGATAAACCACTACTGGAAAGACCATGTGAGGTGCTTTTTCAGAAGGGTTCATTCTGAACCAGTTGAACAGCCACTGAAAATCTCCAGTCAGCACAGGAAACCATGGTCTCCACACCACGATGTCTCTGCAGAGATTTTCTCCTTCCAACTCATCTGCTGGTATCTTCCCTTCAAGAACACTTCTGTTCCTGATGAGATGGTGATGGCTGCTTTCACCAACTTCCAACCGAAGACCACGAACACCAGGAGCTTCAGACATAATCCTTCTCTGAGTGTCTGTAGCCTTAGCCAGAAAATCCTGACGAAAGGTATTCCAAAGGTTGTTTGTAGCGTACTCATCCAGATGATTAAGGTGAGCAGCACCTAGAATCTCCAACCAGCCATTTACATCAGCATGTAAAAGCTCCAGATATGATTGAGTGGTAGGGGTTGGAGGGTTGACAGTGAACCTGGAGTCGGGAAGAACAACACTGTAGGGATTAGGTGTTCTGGTGGGAAAAGGGTGTGAGAGAGATGAAGAAATATCTGATGGAAGGGTTGAAGGAGAGGAGATATCAGATGGTGAAGAAGGTGGTTCCGAGAGGATGAATGAGGAGGAAGAGGTGGTGGAGGTCTTTGAAGAGGGAGGTGATTGAGGGGAACCGTCAAGGGGTTGATACACTTTGAGAGGGTCATAAGAGATCCTTACTCTTTTTGGTTTGGTTTCTGGTTCAGCAGTTGCCTTTCTCTTTTGTTTCCGATCATTATCTTGATTTGACGATGGATTCATGATGAGTTCGTAGATATTGGAAACTGCTAGGGTTTATGATATGAAAGCAAAGAGAGAGAACGAAAAAGAAAACTGAATGCAAAGTGAGAGAAATATGAGAGGGAAAAGAAACGTTTGAAGAATATAAATAGAAAACTGAAAGAGAGTAAATGATGAAAAGCATTTAATGTTACGTGACGTGAGGAGAGATAATAATGACAAAAGACGTGATTTGCACAGTTACCTAAGTAGACGTCCCCTCAACTGCACGCACGCTTGTCCAGGAGTAGTGACCACGTGTTTACCATCTGGATAGCCAGTTACAGCTGTTTTGCTTTTAAAGAGATTCTGAATCTACTTAGACAATGAAACGTTAGTAATAACTGAATCACAATTTCTAATTGATTTCAATCAGAACTTCTTAAGAAAAAGATTTCATTTCAGAAGATACCCATATATAAGAATTTCTCATCTTCTCATTCTGAGCTTGTTTCTGAAGACCCATTTTGTACCTATTATATTGAATCCATCTGGTCTAGGAACAAGATACCAAACATCATTCCTTGTAAACTGATTCAATTCTTCTTGCATAGCAATTATCCAGTCTGGATCTTCTAGAGCATGATCAACAGAAGTTGGCTCGATCAAAGATACAAGACCTAATTGACAATCTGCATTGTTCTTAAGGAATGCTCTTGTTCTGATTGGATCATCCTTCTTTCCAAGAATGACATCTTCTGAATGACCAGAGATGAGTCTGGATGATCTTCTGACAGATGGTTCTTCAGAAATGCTTAGATCCTCCAGAGAAGCTGATACTTGATCTTCAGATTCTTTGCTTCTGAGAAGCTCTGCTTCTGATGCGTTGCTTCTTGGCTCAACAACTTCTGATATATCAATATCACAATCTGCAAAATTATCAAACTGCTTTGGTTTTTCAGAACCAAGCTTATCATCAAACCTGATATTGATTGATTCTTCTACAATCAATGTTTCAGTATTGTATACTCTGTAGCCTTTTGAGCGTTCAGAATATCCAAGAAGGAAACATTTTTGAGCTTTGGAATCAAATTTACCAAGATGATCTTTAGTGTTCAGAATAAAGCATACACATCCAAAAGGATGGAAATATGAAATGTTGGGCTTTCTATTCTTCCACAATTCATAGGGAGTCTTATTTAGAATAGGTCTGATAGAGATTCTATTCTGAATATAGCATGCAGTGTTTATTGCTTCTGCCCAGAAATGCTTAGCCATATTGGTTTCATTGATCATGGTTCTGGCCATTTCTTGCAGAGTCCTATTCTTTCGTTCTACAACCCCATTTTGCTGTGGAGTTCTAGGACAAGAGAAATCATGGGCAATACCATTTTCTTTGAAGAATTCTTCAAAGGATCTGTTCTCAAATTCACCACCATGATCACTTCTGACCTTTATGATTTTACACTCTTTTTCAGATTGAATCTGAATGCAGAAATCAAAGAACACTGAATGAGTCTCATCCTTGTGTTTCAAGAATTTTACCCATGTCCAGCGGCTATAATCATCTACGATGACTAATCCATATTTCTTCCCTCTGACAGATGCTGTTTTGACTGGGCCAAACAGATCAATGTGCAAGAGTTCTAATGGCCTTGAGGTAGAAACAACATTCTTGGACTTGAATGCAGGTTTGGAGAACTTGCCCTTCTGACATGCTTCACAAAGAGCATCTGATTTGAATTTCAGATTAGGGAGTCCTCTGACCAGATTCAGTTTGTTAATCTGAGAAATCTTTCTCAAACTAGCATGACCTAATCTTCTGTGCCAGACCCACTGCTCTTCAGAAACAGACATAAGACAAGTCACCTTCTGACTCAAAAGATCTTGCAGATCTGTCTTATAAATGTTGTTCTTCCTCTTGCCTGTAAATAGGATTGAGCCATCCTTCTGATTTACAGCCTTGCAAGACTCTTGATTAAAGATTATATCATAATCATTGTCACTCAATTGACTGATAGATAAGAGGTTATGTGTTAATCCTTCTACAAGAAGTACATTAGAAATGGAAGGAGAGTTACCAGACTTTATAGTTCCAGAGCCAATTATCTTGCCCTTCTGATCTCCTCCAAACTTGACTTCTCCTCCAGACTTAAGCACCAGGTCTTGGAACATAGACCTTCTTCCTGTCATGTGTCGTGAGCATCCAGAGTCCAGGTACCATGACATGTTGTGCTTTGTCCTTTTTGCAGTCAAGGATATCTGCAATAGGAATAATCTTATCCTTAGGTACCCACATTTTCTTGGGTCCTTTCTTGTTAGATTTTCTCAAGTTCTGATTGAACTTGGGTTTAACATTGTAAGCAATAGGAGGAACAGCATGATAATTCTTAATGTGAGTTTCATGATATTTCCTAGGTTGTGTCACATGCCTTTTGGTGTGTGTTATGTGAAAACTTTGAGCATGTGAAGTGTGCCTAATATCATGGGAGTGGCCATAGTTGAACTGATCATACAATGGCTTGTATGTGAATTTCATTTCATCAACAGGTTCAAGTTTGTATGGGGTTTCACCCTCAAAACCAATGCCAACTCTTTTGTTTCCAGACACAGCATATATCATAGAAGCTAGCTGACTTCTGCCAATACTTCTAGATAAGAACTTCCTGAAACTTAAATCATATTCTTTCAGAATATGGTTTAGACTAGGAGTGGATTTTTCTGAATCAGAAGGAGATCCAACATTATTGGATAATTTTAAAAGTTTTTCTTTTAATTCAGAATTTTCCAACTCAAGCTTCTTTGTTTCAAATTCAAATAGCTTTTTCAGCTTTTTGTATTTGAGACTAATCTGAGACTTGAGTTCCAGAAGTTCAGTTAGACCGGAAACTAACTCATCTCTAGTAAGTTCAGAAAATACCTCTTCAGAATCTGATTCTGATGTAGATTCTGATCCGTCATCTTCTGTCGCCATCAGCGCACAGTTGGCCTGCTCATCTTCAGAGTCTGAATCATCTTCTGACTCATCCTAGGTTGCCATAAGACCTTTCTTCTTATGAAATTTCTTCTTGGGATTTTCCTTCTGAAGATTTGGACATTCATTCTTGAAGTGTCCAGGCTCATTGCATTCATAGCACATGACCTTCTTCTTGTCAAATCTTCTGTCATCAGAAGATTCTCCACGTTCAAATTTCTTTGAACTTCTGAAGCCTCTGAACTTCCTTTGCTTGGTCTTCCAGAGTTGATTTAGCCTTCTGGAGATCAAAGACAGTTCATCTTCTTCTTCAGATTCTGATTCTTCAGGATCTTCTTCTCTAGCCTGAAAAGCGTTAGTGCATTTCTTGATATTGGATTTTAATGCAATAGACTTACCTTTCTTTTGAGGCTCATTTGCGTCCAGCTCTATTTCATGACTTCTCAAGGCACTGATAAGCTCTTCCAGAGAAACTTCATTCAGATTCTTTGCAATCTTGAATGCAGTCACCATAGGACCCCATCTTCTGGGTAAGCTTCTGATGATCTTCTTTACGTGATCAGCCTTGGTGTATCCCTTGTCAAGAACTCTCAATCCAGCAGTAAGAGTTTGAAATCTTGAAAACATCTTTTCAATGTCTTCATCATCCTCCATCTTGAAGGCTTCATACTTCTGGATTAAAGCTAGAGCTTTAGTCTCCTTGACTTGAGCATTTCCTTCATGAGTCATTTTCAAGGACTCATATATGTCATAGGCCGTTTCCCTGTTAGATATCTTCTCATACTCAGCATGAGAGATAGCATTCAGCAAAACAGTTCTGCATTTATGATGATTCCTGAAAAGCTTTTTCTGATCATCATTCATTTCTTGCCTTGTCAGCTTTACGCCTCTGGCATTTACTGGATGTTTGTAACCATCCATCAGAAGATCCCATAGATCACCATCTAGACCAAGAAAGTAACTTTCCAGTTTATCTTTCCAGTATTCAAAGTTTTCACCATCAAATACCGGCGGTCTAGTATAACCATTGTTACCGTTGTATTGCTCAGCAGAGCCAGATGTAGATGCAGGTGTAGACTTTTCACTTTCATCAACCATCTTTTACTGAAGCGTTTTTCTCTTCCTGAATCTTTTCTAAACACGGTTAAGTGCTTGCACCTTAGAACCGGCGCTCTGATGCCAATTGAAGGATAGAAAAACAGTTAGAAAGGGGGGGTTTGAATAAGTGTAGCTTTAAAAACTTGACAGATAAAAATAAATTGCACAGTTATTTTTTTCCTGGTTCGTTGTTAACTAAACTACTCCAGTCCACCCCCGCAGAGATGATTTACCTCAACTGAGGATTTAATCCACTAATCGCACGGATTACAATGGTTCTCCACTTAGTCAGCAACTAAGTCTTCCAGAGTCTTCTGATCACACACTGATCACTCCAGGAACAACTGCTTAGATACCCTCTAAGACTTTTCTAGAGTATACTGATCCACACGATCACTCTAGTTACAACCTGCTTAGATAACCTCTAAGACTTCCTAGAGTATTCTGATCCACACGATCACTCTAGTTCCTTACAACTTAATGTAATTCTAAGAGTATTACAAATTGCTTCTTAAAAGCGATAATCACAAACTGTGATATTTCTCTTAATCGTTTAAGCTTAATCTCACTAATATATTACAACAGCAATGTAGTGAGCTTTGATGAAGATGAAGATTCTGAGTTTAGAATTGAACAGAATTTCAGCAAGTTTGATATGAGTTGTTTTGGTGCAGGATCGTTAACCTTGCTTCTCATCAGAACTTCATATTTATAGGCGTTTGAGAAGATGACCGTTGAATGCATTTAATGCTTTGCGTGTTCCGTACAGCATCGCATTTAATGTTATACGCTTTTGTCAACTACCTCGAGCCTTGTTCACGCTGTGTCTACTGACGTAGCCTTTAGTAGCTTTTAACGTTCCTTTTGTCAGTCAGCGTAGCCTGCCACTTGTACTTCCTTCTGATCTGATGTTTGTGAATACAACGTTTGAATATCATCAGAGTCAAACAGCTTGGTGCATAGCATCTTCTGATCTTCTGACCTTGAAGTGCTTCTGAGCGTGATACCATCAGAACTTCAGTGCTTCTGTTCTCTTGTTCTTCTGATGCTTCCATAGACCCATGTTCTGATTCTGCTTCGACCATCTTCTGATGTTTTGCCAGACCATGTTCTGATGTTGCATGCTGAACCCTTTGAGACAAAGCTTCTGAGCGCTGAATTATGCATACTCTTTATATATTTCCTGAAAGGGAAATTGCATTGGATTAGAGTACCATATTATCTAAAGCAAAATTCATATTATTGTTATCATCAAAACTAAGATAATTGATCAGAACAAATCTTGTTCTAACAACAAGTATTTGTCAATGGGCTCAGAATGAAAACAAAGCAGTTAATTGATACAGCAGCGGGAGGCTCGACAAATTTCACAACAGCCTCAGGAATCACCAAAATCATTGAAGCAATAGCTGCAAATGAGCATTTGGAATTGTATGACAGGTGTGCTAGTAAACCGGAAGGAATCATTGATCTCAAGCTGGAGACTTCTAAAACTCGGGTTGAAGATGCGATAGCCGCAGAAGTTGAAAAGAAATTGAAGGCTATGAATATAGGTAAACAACAAGTGGCTCAAGTTCAACAAGCTCACCCTGTCAGTTTTGAAATCTGTAATGGCCCACACCAAACGGTGTACTGTTTTGCTACTCCCAAGCAGATTGAAGAAATCAAATTCCTAAGGCAAAACAACCAGTATTCTAACACCTATAATCCAGGGTGGAAGAATCATCCAAATTTTGCTTGGAAAGATCAACAACAACAAGGGACCCAGAAGGCATAGTGGGAAGTGGTGATTGAAAGATTAGTTGGGCAGTGTTCTCAGTTCCAAGAAGAAACACGAAACAACCACAGAAACACTTCGGCCTCAATTAAAAATCTGGAAGTTCAAGTGGGGCAGATAGCACAGCATCTCACTCTACAGGCACAAGGTACCCTTCCGAGCTCAACTGTGAAAAATCTGAAAGACCAGGAGAAGATTAATGCTGTTACTACAAGAAGTAGGAGAGTAGCAGAATCTGAAAAGGAAAAAGAAAAAGAGGAAATAGATGACCCCATGGTAATAGAGGTGGATTTGGAAAAAAGAGAGAATCCAAAAGAGCCAGAAGTTGTGGTACCGCCGGTTAAACCAGTTGAAGAAAAAAATAAGAAAGACGTTGAACCGGTGATAAAACTACCTTTCCCCTCCAGAGTGACAAAGAAGGTGTCAAGAGAGAAAGACTTTGAAAAGTTTACAAAATTGTTCAAGAAGTTAGAGGTAAATCTACCATTCTTTGAAGCACTTGAACACATGCCCTTGTATAAAAAATTTATGAAGGAGGTATTGGCGAAAAAGAGATCACTAGGAGGAGAACCAAAAATTGCAACGGAAAAGTGTGGTATAGTCTCAACAGCAAGGAAGATCCCAATAAAGAGGAAAGACCCTGGGGCAGTGGCGATACCATGCACTATCAAGAATATAGCATTTAAGAAGGTACTCCTCGATTCTGGGTCTAGTGTGAGTTTAATGCCTTTGTCCATTTTCAAAAAGCTTGAATTAGAAAAGATTAGTGAAAGTAAGACACAATTAAGGTTCGCTGATCACACCGTTAAGAAATCATATGGGGTAGCTGAAGATGTACTAGTGGAAGTTGATAAATTTGTATTCCCTGTTGACTTCCACATCATGGACATTCCGGAAGACGAAGAAACTCCTATCCTTCTTGGGAGGCCATTTTTGTCGACAGGCCGCTGCAACCTCGACATTGAAAAAGGAACGCTGACGCTGAAATCTTTTGATGAAGAAGTAACGTTGAAGATGTTAGGAGTCAAAAGACAGAGGGCGGTTGTGAATGATCAAACTTCTGATGGTATGACAGAAAGTGAGGAAAAGAACAAGAAGTCTAAACAGCTCCAAGAAAAAGTGTCAAGCATAGCCTCCCGGGTGGAACCATCTTATGTAGTTGTCAAAAATCTTAAGAAAGCTAAGGAAGGCAAGAAAAAGGTGGAGGAGAAAGAGCAAGGAAAGCAGAAGAATGTGGGAAGTAAATTAAAGAGAAAAGCGGTGAATGCTTTTCGTCTTCATGAGTTAGTGGTTGCGAAAGTGACAAGCAACAAGGTTTGGAAAAGGAAATACCCTCCATAATAGAGGGTAATGGACCGTCGAGCCATGCGACGTTAAACGAAGCGCTTCGTGGGAGGCAACCCACGATTTTAATAGCTAATTTCTATGTTTGGTTATTTTATTTTCAGGAAATAAAAGAGGACGTCTCTGGTGAAAGCTTGGAAGTGATCATTATAGTGCATTACCCTCTGTGAGTCACCTCGCTCAGGCTCGTTCTGAAACATTGAGGCCAATGTTTAGTTCAAGTTTGGGGGAGGCTCTTCTCTTTGCATTTTATTTTTATGTTATTTTTATGTTATTGGTATGATGTGAAACCATGAAGTGAATTCTGCCCAAATTTTGACCGAATTTTAATTTTTGTTGAAGAGTTTTGATCTTAAGAAGGGAGGATTGTTTAAGGACAGGAAGTGCGGAATAATGTGACAAGAGGTTTGTTTAAGCACCCTTGGTTCCCTGAAAGAGATACGAGTCTAACGTGTAGATTTGCACCATAGTACTTGTCTCCTGAGAAGTACTTCTCGAGTAGTTTATTGATACAGTCTGGCATAATTCGGATTCACTTGCATGATGGCTGGTTGAAAAAAAAAAAAGAGATATAAAGTTGGCACCAAATGATGAAAAGGCGGTAAAAGGCAATCGGCTCGCTAAGTTGGGTAACCCTCACCCGGTTATTCAGCCCAAAGGAGATTGATCCCCAAACGTCGTCCATAAGGACAATATATAACTGCAAGGTTTGAAAATTTCATCGGTAATAAAAAGTAGCCAATGCTGCTAGTTTGGTGCCAGGAAAAAAAATAATAAGAAGCCTTGATCCGTCTCATGCAGGTGATGATTATTATAAGAAATGCAGTGCCTTAATATGATTGTCCGAATGAAAGAGGAGGAAAATCGGAAAGAGACTTAAGTGTAAAGCAGAGTTGAAGAGGTATCCGAAACGGGAGCTTCAGGATTAATGTGGTAACAAAACTCGTCGCGTCATGTGAATGCCGAACCAACTGTTTCTTGATCAATACAGACAGATATCTCACGTATGAACACCGTGCGCTTTGAAGGTCATTAACTTTTGTAGTTGTCGCTTGAGGTCAAGCAACGGTTTAAGTTTGGGGGAGTTTCATCAGTGGTTTTCACACATAGTTTTATCGTTGTTTTTAAGTATGTTTAAGTTTTGTTATTGAGTGTTTTATTTCTTTATTCGTCATTTTATACTTTGGTTGCATGTTTTAATGTTTTCAGGTTCATATGGAGAAATCGGAGTAAATCAGTGCGAAACTCGGAAGTTTTAAGGAAGTTCAGAAAACATGCTACAGGAGGCCTGACACGGGTGGTCGTGTTGCCCAACATGGGCCGTGTCAGGAAGAGAGTTCAAGAAGTTGGAAAAAACAGTGGTGCAACACGGGTGCCCGTGTTGCTCAACACGGCCGTGTTGCTAAGTCTGGGACCAAAGTTGAAAAATAAATATTACAGGGGGCCAACACGGGTGCCCGTGTTGCACAACACGGCCCGTGTTGGGTGATGACGCTGATTTCAATGATTTTTATTATTTAGTTCAGTGGTTGGCCTGCAGGGGTGTTTTTGGAATTTCCAACCAACTTAAGTGAGTTTGCACTATTTAGGAGGGTTTTCAAGATGAATTAGGGATCTTTTTGCCACACGAAGAATTGGAGGATTGAGAGAAGAAGCCTATGCAATTGGAGAAGAACAGAGAACTCTCATGAGCGGAAGCCATTGAAGATCAAAGTTCATCATCTCTATTGTAATGTCTTTATTTGATATCTTTGTAATTTCTTTGGATGCTATGAGTAGCTAAACCCCCCAATGCTAGGGGGGTGTCCCTGATTAACATTTATGATGATTTTGAATTCCGAATTTCAATAACATATTTCTCTTTTACATTCAATTTAATGGTATAAGGTTTTTAATGCTTTCCTCGTCGGACCAACTGGATTGATTTATGACTGACAATTAGGATTGACCTCCATTGTTAGGGTTTTTATACCATTATATTATAGTAGATATCACCTAGGACTAGGGATACCCTATAGTAACCGGATTGTTCTTGATTATAATAATATTTGATTTGATCACTAATTTCGAAGGACTTTGGGATTAGGATTTCAATGTTCAAAGGTTTGCCCACTAAGGACTTAGGAGCAAATACCCTTAAGAATCGGTAATTGATAAGTTGAACTTTGTTAATGAAATACGGGTTCAGAATTGTTACATGTTAATGCACACACCTACCCTGGCATGTTACTCATATTTGGCCAATCAACCTTTTTAAGTTTATTTGCAATTTAATTTGTAATCACAAAAACCAAAACCCCAAGGCTTTTTGTTTAATTGAAGTGCTACTAACTCTATAATATCACGCAGTCCTTGAGATCGATATTCGGGGAATTTTCCCTTTATTACTACAGAGGCAAAATAGTACACTTGCTATTTTACCGATCAACTACCCTAAGTTTAATTTTTTTGTTCTTTAAGACTTTTTTTTGAAAGGGCTATCCATACCATAAAGAGGGCAGGTAGTCCTTTCATTGGATTTGAAAAAGGGTCATCGAGGATTATCGTTCGCCATAAGATTGACCCTACCATAAAGAGGGCAGGTAGTCTTTAGGGAATGATATAATAGTCATTTTAGGCAACCAGGGAGGATACCTTAGCAATCGAAAGGGACTATCATCATTAATCGTAGGCAACCTCGAGAGACAAGATCATTTTTTTAGGCAACTTCGAAGGGACTTATGATCTTTTTATGATGATAATGAACTGAGGGCAACATTCGCTAAGGCATCCTCGTATTCGAGGGACTTGACTATTTTTAAATCGAAAGGCAACATAAGAAAGGTTACCATAAAGGTGTGTGTGTATCAATCAGGCGATTCAATTCAGTTATATTTATCTTGTAAAGATAGTGATCTAAATTTAATTCATGGTTTTCACTCCCTAAATTACTAACCACGCAATTATATTATGCAGAAATTAAAATGCGGAAAAGTAAATCCTAAGCTATTACAAGGCTTCGGGAGGGGGATTACATAGCCAAAAACCCGGAAGAAAATAAGGCGAAAAATAAAGGCAAAAAAAATAAACCTAAACTATTACAAGGCTTTGGGTCAGATACATTATAGTGAAGAAATGAGCGCGAAAATGAAGCCTAATTAACTATCACAACCCATAAGAATAAGACAGGATAAACTCGTATGGTTGAAAGGAAAATGAAAAAGGCGAATTAAAAAGGTTTTTTTTTTTAAAATCGAAACCCTAAAGGTAAACCCTAATTTTCTAATTATCCTAATTAACCTAATTAAATAAATAAATTAAAATTATTAACTAAATTATTTAACTAATTACTAACTAATTAAACCTAATTAAAATTATTAACTAATTAAACTTAATTAAAATTAATTATTATAACCTAATTAAAAATAATTATTAAACCATCAAATTGTTTACCTAATTATGTAATTAACCTAAATTAAATTATTTAACTATTTAACCTAAAATCAATTACTAAATTATTTAAACTAAAATAATTAACTAAATGAATTTATTAAATCAAAATCTAAAAAAACTAAATTTTTTAAGTAAAAAAAAAACTATGTGGAAAAAAAAGAAAAGAAAACAAAAGGTTCATATAAATAAATTTAAAAAAAATTAGGAAACCTGGCGCCTGATCTTGTGTGAAAGGCCTCTAAAGGATCATGGTGCGCCCTCATGCCTATGCACGTTGGATTTGAGGAAAAATAGATCCAACAGCTGAAGAAAACGAAGGTGCGTGATGTGTACAGGGTGATGCACACCGGATCGGAGGGACCACCAATCAAGGACGCGCGCCCTTTTTGTTTGAAACGAGCCACTGACTGCGTGACACGCCATCATCTTCTTCGTGTCACCGTCGTCTTAGGCTTTAGTGACGAACAAACCGTTGCTAGAACTTTTACCTACAGTTCTTGTCCGTAGCTGTAGTTCCTTGCGATTCAACCCTGCAAATCATCAACAAAAAACACAAACAAGCAAACCAGATCGATCCTAAACTATTACAGGGCTTTTGATTCTCTCTTTCCAATCATTCCTTGCACGAAATTGAATCATATTTTGGTATATTGGATGATTGGATTTAATTCAAATCATATCCTTAAACCAAATCTTTGATTTTTACTTGATTTATTTGAATTTAACCACTTTTAAATGAATAAAAAAATTCATAATAAGTCAAATAAATCCTATAAATTCGTGGCAATTGGATTTGAAGTCTTAGATAACTTGAGGATCAATATTGAATCAAAAAAGATTGGGCCCATTTGTAAGAAAAGTCATTTTGAACCATATTTGTTTCACATTTTTCACCCAAATTTGTCCAACTTTGACAAAGCATATCTCCATCAATATTTAAGATATGGAAGAGTTCTAAGACTTTTTAGAAAGCTCAATATGTCCTCTACAAGCAGCTGTGGAACCTTTTTTCCATTTGGAGATTTTATCTTGATGATATGGGCTTTGACAAAAAACTGCTTTTGGTTGACTTTCAAAAAGGACCTGTAATCTTTTGGACCCTATCTCTTAAATGAAGCATTTTTTCCTTGGCATTAGAGAGACAAAGTTATAGAGAATTCAATTTCCTTCAAAATAGGCTTTGGTTGGGAAATTTCTGATGTTCCATGTGAAAGTTATGGCTGGTCAAAGTTCAGTTGACTTTTAGGTCAAAAACCCTAATTTAGAAACTTTGAGTTTTGTTGATTTCTGAACTTTCCTTGATGAATCATGATCAAACCTTGATCAAATGATGAATGTTACTTCAAAATAAGGATGTTGACCAAAAATCAGGAATTTTGAGTGTATTTTTTACCACAGTTGACTTTTAGGTCAAACTAGTCGACTGTTGACTTTCTGAGCTTTTGACTGAGCAATCTTGGGAACTGAGGCTTGAAACTTGTCATGGGGTTAATTTTAATTATAAGAGGTCATATGAATCCTACTTGAGACCTTGATTCACTCATCTTCCTTAAGAGATCCAAAACCCTAATTTGAAGGCCTTTGATTAGGAGAGTGTGCACTTAGTCCAACCTTGGGCCTTTGATACTTGAATGAGCTTAACAGTAAAAATATGATGGGCAAATTTTGGGGTATGACACTTAGTATAGGTCAACTACAGGAAAAGGGGTTAGCAGTGCTAATCCAAAATGGCACATGCAAGATGTATCATGAAAGAAAGGGAGTGATTATGCACTCGGACATGAGTGGGAATAGGATGTTCTACTTTCTAGTTGGTATGGTTTCAAAAGCTCCAAGGTGTATGCAAATTCAGTCCATGGATGAGTCACACTTGTGGCACTATCGATTTGGGCATTTAAGCTACAAAGGTTTACATGCCTTATCACACAAAGGAATGGTGGAAGGGCTGCCGGCCACCATTACAGCTCCACAGAAATTGTGCTCAAATTGTTTGGTAGGTAAACAACACCGAGAGGACATCCCAAAGAAGATCTTATGGAAATCAGCACATAAACTGCAGCTGATACACTCATATATATGTGGTCCGATTACGCCGACATCGAACAGCAACAAAAGTTACATATTGAGTTATATTGATGATTTCTCACGAAAGACATGGATATTCTTTCTAAACCAGAAATCAGAAGCATTTGTTATGTTCAAAAGTTTTAAAGCATGTGTGGAAAAGGAGGCTGGATCAAGCATTCAATGCCTTAGAACAGATAGGGGTGGTGAGTTCACTTCAAACGAATTTACAGAATTTTGTAAAGAGCATGGGATTAACAGACAACTCACAACAGCATATACGCCTCAACAAAACGGTGTTGCTGAGCGCAAGAATCAAACAATCATGAACATGGTTCGATTCATGCTGGTTGAGAAAAGTATGCCAAAAGAGTATTGGGCATAAGCAGCAAACTGGTGCATTCATATCCTAAATAGATGTCCAACAGCAGCCTTGGATGACAAAACTCCACAAGAAGCTTGGAATGGCATTAAACCAAAGGTAGAATACTTTCAAATTTTTGGTTACTTAGCACATGTACACATTCCATATCAAAGAAGAAGCAAGTTAGAGGACAAAAGTAGAGCACATGTATTCCTTGAAGTAAGCAGAGAGTCCAAAGCATATAGACTCATTGATCCGACCACAAAGAAAATCTGCATAAGTCGTGATGTCGTATTTAAGGAAAATGTAGGTTGGGACTGAAAGAGAAGAAAGGATGAAGAAAGCTTGGATGCTTGGAGAAAGAAATAATGTATGCGGTGAAAGTAAGAAATTGAGAGATGCAATGGAGAAAGAAATTGACTCCATAGAAAGGAATGACACATGGAGTATATGTAATTTGCCGAAAGTTGTCAAACCAATCGGAGTCAAATGGGTGTACAAGACAAAACTAAATGAAATTGGAGAGATAGAAAAATGCAAAGCAAGGTTAGTTGCTAAAGGATATGCACAACAATACGGAATTGACTATACAGAGGTATTCGCTCCAATTGCTCGGCTGGATACAATCAGGCTCATCATAGCAACTACGACACAGAATAAATGGGAGGTGTTTCAGTTACATGTGAAAAGTGCTTTTCTTCAAGGAGATCTCGAAGAAGAGATATACGTACAACAACCTTTGGGTTTTGAGAAACAGAGTGAAGAGGATAAGGTGTGTAAGCTCAACAAAGCGTTGTATGGACTCAAACAAGCACCAAGAGCATGGTACAGTCTGATCGAAGCATATTTTTCTCGTGAAGGATTTAAACGGTGCTTCTGCGAAAATACACTCTTTACAAAAGCAAAGGAGGGTGTTAAGCTTTTAATTATGAGTCTTTATGTAGATGATTTGATTTATACTGGAAATGATAAAATTTTGTGTGAAAATTTTAAGAAATCAATGATGCATGAGTTTGATATGTCGGACTTGGGTAAAATGAGGTACTTCTTGGGAGTTGAAGTAATTCAAAATAAGAATGGAATTTTCATATGCCAGCGAAAATATGCTCGAGAAGTGTTAGCTCGGTTTGGAATGGAGAATAGTAATGCAGTGGAAATCCTATTGTGCCAGGGACAAGGCTTTGCAAGGATGAAGAAGGGAAAAAAGTTGATTCAACAATGTTTAAATAAGTTGTTGGCAGCCTTATGTACTTAACAGCAACATGACCAGATATAATGTATGCGGTGAGTATCATTAGCAGGTTTATATCTTCTCCAACCGAGGCACATTGGAGTGCAGTAAAGAGGATTCTTCGATATCTTAAATGAACACTGGAGGTGGGAATATTTTACAGGAATGACTAATTTAATTGCATACACAGGTAGTGATTTTGTAGGGGATCTCAATGACAGGAAGAGTACATCTGGATTCGTGTTCTTGCTTGGGAAGGGAGATGTCTCTTGGTCTTCGAAAAAACAACCTGTAGTAACCTTGTCCACAACGGAGTCCGAATATATAGCTGCTGCATCTTGTGCTTGTCAATGCATTTGGCTGAGAAAACTGCTTGAAAATCTTGGTCATATGGTATAGGGAAGCAGTGTAATCAATTGTGATAATAGCTCAATTATACAGCTTTCAAAAAATTCAGTGTTTCATGGAAAGAGTAAACATATAGATGTGAAGTTTCACTTCTTAAGGGACTTGGTGAGCAATGGAACGGTAATGTTGAAGCATTGTAGAACACATGAGCAGATAACAGACCTTATGACAAAGCCGATAAAGATGGAGCAGTTCTTAAAGCTTCGAGACATGCTATGAATGGTTGAAGCACCAGAAGTAAACTAAATTCTACTTCATTTTAGTTTAAAGGAGGGATTGAAGGGTTTTATTTTTACTGTCAGTCAATAAAAGGTTTGTAGAATAGGTCTCAAATGTAACGTTCATTCTGTTTCCATAATTTTAGCTAGCTGATTTGTTTCCTTAAATTTAGGAGTCTTCTGTTCCAATTCTGTTTTATAAAGGCTATTTAAAAGCCTAGTTTCCAATGAATATAGTATCGAAGTATTTCCTTTGCATTGTCAATAATTCACAAATTTTAGTAAGAGAGCTTCTATGATAAAAGTTGCAATAATGAGAATTTAGAAAAAGCCATTCGGAACCAGACTCAATGTTACATGAGATTGAGTAATTCACATTCTTTGGATTAATCTAAGGATGAAATTATTATTTTAATTTATTTATAAAAAAAACAAAATTTTAATTATCATCTTCATCCTTAAGTCGGGTTACTTCAACCCGATTTTAGTCCCGCAATTATTATCTTGACCCTGACTTAGACATTGCCAAGATGGTTGTGTTCATCATCTTCAATTACATCTCATGAATAAAAATTCAAAAATCATCAAATCAACTAATTAATTCAAAAATTATATACCGTTGAAACCAGAATTTTACCACTATTTCAAATATGTATTCAAAATTGCAAAAAAAAGTCGTGAATTTGACACATCAAAGCAAAAAAGTGGCATGAAACTCGAATACAAACACACTCGATTCGGCGTGGTTACGGGTTTTATGAAAAACTAATTATAGAATCAAGTTCATGGTGAAATCTCACTTCACATGGTGTATTCATTTGCTTGATACATTTAAGAATAATGATTTTGTCATTTTTGTGTTCTTGTGTTCATGAGACAAAAAATTCAAAAATCATCAAATCAATTTATATGATTATTGTAATTTTACAATTAAGTAAATAATTACAAATTTTGCATTTATATATAAATACATTTTATATCGCATCAAATAATTTTTTTATCTCACGAGTCATTATTAGCACAATGTCTATTTTATTTTAATCAATAATTTTCCTTAATTTGAAAGACAAAATATCATTTTTTTTTGTCTTTCTTCATCTCACGAGTCTTTTTTTCTTCTTTTTGCATGATTATTTAATACAATTGAGTTTATATAGTTATTTTTCATAATGTATGCGGTGAGTCTCATTTCAAATTTACATTTCTATATAAATAAATTTTATATTGTAACAAATAAACTTTCTATTTCACGGGCCACTATCAGCACAATACATATTATTTTAATCAATAATTATCTTAATTTAAAAGATAAAATCCTTATTTTCAAGTATTAATTCATCTCACGAGTCCCTTTTTTCTCTTTGTATTTTAATACAATTGTGTGTATATAAACATTATTTATTTTAAAATTAATTGTTAATTTCAAATTTAAATACGTATCTAAATACATTTTATATTATATCAAATAAATTTAACTTTGTGACCGCACATATATCTGACTAGTTTTTCTTATAATTATTTTAATCAATCATTTTTTTATAAGTGTTAAAATATTAATATTTTTTTCAAAGCATTAAAGTATAATGTTCATCAGCATACCTAAATTTTTTATTAGGAAGTTTAATATGTTCAACTATACCATCTCTCATAACATCATCCCAAACTGCTTTGTAGGTCAGCAATTGGACATCTCCATTTTCGGACAAACACACTAGAAACATCAACACATAAGGCACAAAATTATCCCATTGAAGATGTGCATAGCTAAGATTCACCAAACAAGTTCAAGGCTCTTAAACTCCAAACTCTCGCATTTCCCACAAAACAAAATGGGTTCTCATATGATCATAATAAAGGCATAGAGCTAGAGACAACCCCTCAAAAGAGCAATAGTTGGTTGATCTTGAGGAATTTTACCAAAACCATCAGGTGGTAATGACGACTTCTCAACAAGTATATAGATAATGTCGAAGTAATAAATTGAATTTACATGGACTGCTATTTAATAATACAGTAATCGTGCAATGTTTAGAAAATACTAAATGGGTTTTTTTTAGTTTTAATGGGAAACGAAAGTTAAAGTGTTATGTCAATAATACGAAAGTGGTCATGTTTTGTATAGAATCCCCTACTTCTCTACTGTTGATGTTCGATGTATTGCATAAATGATATTGTTGCTATAGTTCCATGGCGAATTAAAAAAACCCTTATACCCAATCCCTTAGTATATAGTTCACTAATCTATACTCGGAGTTTCCTATCCCTCGTTCACATGCGTAAGCAAGATTTGGCGATGCAATAGAACCTTAATTCCTAAGCCTTTAATCGAGGTCTTCTATCCTTATTCAACCGGCGTAAGCATAACTGTAACGCCCGAATTTATTTACATTGTTTTTCCAATTATTAATTATGTGGTGATGTGAATTATATATGTTGTTGGGTATTTTGATGTGTTATGATACACTTAGAATGGGGTAGTTACCTTAGAAAAAGATAGATGTAGGAGTAGAGAAAATTAAGTGAACACTAGTATTATTTAATTAACAATTGAAAGAATTAAATAATAGTTAGTAATTGTTAAATATTAGTTGATTATTTAATTAGTTAATGGAAGCACTTTATTGTTAGAAAATAATAGTAATTTTATTAGTAATAATTTTGTGTAGAGATGTGAAGGGCCTAATAGTAATTTTAAATGGTTAAGTGAGGGCATAAGGGGAAGATCATATTAGAGGTCTAAGGGTCATATTTGGGAAAGTAAGGAAAAGTGAAATCATGATTTTGTTGAACTGATCGTAGAAGTGAGAAGAAGAGAGAAGAAGCTAGGGCACAGAGGAAGAAGAAGAGAAGGCAATAGAACCTGAAGGAGAGGAATCTTTGCCGAAGAAATTACTAAGGTAAGGGTGGAGTTCTTACTTTCTAAGGGTTGACATGATGAGGGGTATGGTAGAGGTTAGGTGTTCATAATTTATACTCATATTTGTGTAGCATTTGAATGTTTGAAGTGTTGATGAGTTTGTGAATTGATGTGTGAATTGTGTGAAATTGATGAAGTAGATATGTGTAATTGGATAGTCTTAGAACACTGTTATTAGACTTGTAAAATGAAGAATTAAGTGATGTATCGAATTTGTGTGAAAGTGGGTGAATGAAATAGAGTAATATGCTGTCAAAACTGATATTTTTGACTCTGGGTACGCTGTAACCGGGTAACAGTCTTGTTGTAACCCGTTACACCTCACACTTTTTCAAAAATTAATTTTTTTAATAATTCATAACTTTTGATCCGTAAGTCCGATTTAAGTATCGTTTGGACCGTTGGAAAGCTAAAATTATTATTTTTAACATGATTATAATTTTGGGATTTTAAATTAATAATTTTCTGATTTTAATTGATATTTCATGTGTCAGTGTTGCGTATAATGCGATGATAATTCCATAATTTGTAGAATATATTACTATGATGTGATTGTTATTATTGACCTAAAATAACAGGATTATTGTGTAGGCTTATGCCTTATTGATCATGATGAATGAATATTGTTGTATTATAATATTATTGTGTGATGATGATAATTGTTATTCTCCTTGATCGGTAAATTGGTGAAGGCTTATGCCTTGATGTTTCATAATGATGTTGTTTCTGGCCTTGATTGGCAATTGTTGAAGGCTTATGCCTTGTTATTTCATAATGATGATGGCCTAGAATGGCATAATTGTTGAAGGCTTATGCCTTGTTATTGCATATTTATGCTGTCGCACGTAGATGTTGCATACATTACATTGTTGAAGGCTTATGTCTTGTTATTGGCCTAGATTGGCAAAATGTTGAGGGCTTATGCCCTGCTGTTGAAGGCTTATGCGTTATTAATGCCCATTATTTTTCATTTTGGAGAGGGCTTATGCCCTGATGGTACCACATGCATAGTAGGGAGTCAGTTGCATTGCATTATCATGGTTATGATATGATTAATGAATTATTTGTTGTTGAAGTTTAATGACATGTTGTTGAATGATGAACGATGCTAATGTTGTATGAAGCGGTGGAATTATGCATGATCCATATCTCCTATATTATTTATCATGCATTCCTTTATATTGTAAGATATCTCACCCCTTCTGTTTGAATGTTACCCCTATGTCGGTAACGTGCAGGTAATCAGGAATGAAGGCTAGTTACCTTCAAGTAGATCGAGTCGGGATTGTCGCTCTGATACGTAACACTCGGGGGGATGAACGTTATTATTTGTTATTTGTTTCTTGTTAATTTAAGTGCTTAATGAAGTATGTCTACGACTTGAAGTTGAATTTGTTGGATTAAAATTTGATGACGTTCCTAAGATTGAATATGTGGAATTTCGCTGCGTAATTGAAAGTTGTTTCATTTTGGAGATAATATCGTTTGAAAAGTTCATCCCTTTATGTGTGTTATGTATCTATTATGATTAAGAGCAATTGTTTTTGTATTATGAAGAAAATATGACATCCTGGTTTCAAAGAATTGTTTTAAATGAAAATTTTATACTCTGATTTCTATTAATATTATGCGGGGTAAATCAGGGTGTTACAATAACAAATGCCCTAGGTCCAATGCATAGACTAATGGTCAATATTTCCTATGCGCCCAAAATCAAATTAAAAGAGTATCTCAAATAAAAAGAATTAAGAATAAGGTGCAATTGAATAGAATTATAACTTAAATTATTTCTTTGAACTTTTGATATAGCCCCGTCTCGTCTTCCATCACTGGTTTCTTCTTGAGAATAGGATATGGTGGCTTGATATAGTAGGACAATTCAGGACTAGGATCATTTAGGATCTAATTCTTAGTCCTTCTCAAGGGTGAGGTTTTGACTATCAGCTAATCAATGGTGAGTCTTTTCTCAGAGGAATAACTTGTATTGTCACTCACTTCCTTCTCAGTCTCAAGTCCTACTTCTTCCATTATCTCATCATTTTCCACACTAGTGTTCCTATAGAACACCGACTCCAAAGCCTTGCAAGTTTGATTCTTGGGATTATCAACTGTATTACCATTGAATCCCCCACTAGAACTAGGTAATGCATCCATTTGGCAGGAAAACTGACCAATTGGTGTAACACCCCGTATTTCCATTTATTAATTTGATTGAGATTTAAATTATTTGTTGGAAATTATTTGGCTTTTGTTGAATTATGGGAGAATTTTGGAAAAGAATGTTATTGGGCTTATGGTTAGTTAGTATAGGGGATGTGCTATTTGTGTTGGCCTTTACTAACTATTGACTCTATTTTCATAAAATAAGAAAGTAAGGAAAAATTGAAAATTGGAGAAAATAAAGAGTCAGAGAAGAGAAGAGCAATACGAGAAAGAGAGTTCTGAAGGAAGAAGAGGAAGAACCAAGATCAATCTCTGTGGTAAGGGGGACTCTTCAATTATCATCTTTTATGTTTTCATAAGTGATAGGATTGATTGGGTAGATTATTTCCCTCAATTATATATGTTCTAGTTTTTGGGATTTTGAGGTTTTTAGGTTCAATTGTGTGTTTTGATGCAATAGAATGTGTATGAATGATTATGGATGTTAGATGAATTTTGTGTTGTGTTTGAATTATGTCGAATTGCTGAAATCGGTTCCATTTTGGTGTAGAATTCAAATTGGTACGAAATGGTGATGAGTAGAGGGGCTGAGATGCTGTCAAAATTGAGATTTTTGGTTATGTGCATGCTGTAACCGGGTAGAAGCCATGCTGTAACCGGTTACCGCGTGGAAAAAGAGGGAAACTGGGCAATTTTGACTACTATAACCGATTACCCTCCCTGCTGTATCCGGTTAAAGGCAAATTTCAATAATAGCGAATAAACCGGGTAACGCCCATGCTGTAACCGGTTACACCTGATGCTGTTTTGAAAAATATTTTCTAAAATTCATATCTTTTGAACTGTGCGTCCGTTTTAAGCGCCATTTTTAACGTTGTGTTAATAATTAAAAATCCTATATAATCAAATGACATGTTGGGGCAGGGCCGATTTTATTTTAAAAACTCGATTTAATTATTTTGGTGATGTTATATATTGTAGACATAGGTGGTATTATGTAACAATGTGATGGATGTGGTTATGATATGATTGTATTGTGATTGTGGTGATTGTTGTGATTGATATATGATTGATTATTGAATGATGCTAAGACATGTACATACTAATTGGTGATGATAACGGTGAGTTATTGTGAGATGATATTGTTCATTGAATCGGTGATGTTGGTAAGTATGTTATATGTTTCATGCATTCATAATCATATTTGGTGGCTGAATCCCGATGATGTTTTGGATCAATGGATGGTACAATTCTCATTGTGTGGAATTAGTGAAGGCAGGGCCGTATCTCAATGATGTTTAGATCGGTCAGATGGGTTAATCCCATGACGAACTAGAACCACATGCATAGTGTCAGTACATTGCATATATACTTTATAATATGATTGGAAGGTTTCCAGTGTTATTTCACGGTGATTGTGATGTATTGTATATGATGTTGTTGATGAATGAATCTCTGAATATCTGAATATGTTATAATTGGGTGATTAATATGCTTATGAAATGTTATTGTTTATGAGTTCATAACATTTATTAATTGTGATGAGACTCACCCTTACTGTTGGTGTTTTTCAGATTGAAGAGTAGTTGCTTTTGCTTTGGTGAGGATAACTTATGGGCTAGTCCGTTAGTCGTAGTGTCGGTGTCATGCTCTGATATATAACACTGGGGAACTTTTTTTGAGAGTTGTTTGATAACTCTTAATTTTATTTTGGTTGAATACTTTGTTGAGTTTTTGGAGATGATGAACGTTGGTTTAATATTATTCAACTTACGAACCTTTTTCTGCTGTGTTAACATATTTCAGTGAATGTTATTTATTGAGTTCCTCGTGATAGCATGACATGTGTTTTAAAAAAATATGGTTATGTATAATTGTAGCATCCTTTTTACATGTTACTCTGAATTAATTAATATGTTCCATGGGGGTTTAGAAGAGTGTTACAATAGTGGTATTAGAGCATAGTCGGTTGTTGTGACAAGAGTCTTGTTATCTTTCCCTTGTATATAACTAGTGTGAGTTATCATTGTCGATACTTTTTTCTAATGGAGATTGTTTTGTAAATAGCAGAACAATGGCTGGAAGAGATGGAAGGAATAATGATGCTATTGCAGAGGCTCTGGGCATGATTGCTGGTGTGCTAGGAGGGAATGCCAATGGAGCTGGGATTGGTGCTAATAGGAAGTTAGGGGAATTTCATAGGAACAATCCTCCGTTGTTCAAAGGAACTCACGATCCTGATGGTGCTCAGAAGTGGCTGAAGGAGATCGAAAGGATCTTCCGGGCGATTGATTGTGCAGAGAACCTGAAGGTGAGGTACATGTTATCTGAAGAAGCTGATGACTGATGGGTTTCTTCTAGAGTTGAACTTGATGCTGATGGTGTAGCAATCACTTGGGCTATTTTCAGAAGAGAATTTCTGAAGCGGTACTTTCTGGAAGATGTTCGAGAAAGTAAAGAGATTGAGTTTTTGGAGCTGAAGCAAGGTAATATGACAGTGTCGGAGTATGCTTCCAAGTTTGTTGAGCTGGCGAAGTACTACACCCACTACAACAATGACGAGGCGAGTGAATTCTCGAAATGTTTCAAATTCGAGAATGGCCTCCGCGACAAGATCAATCAAGGTATCAGGTTGTGGTGGTCGTTTTCTTTAGCTCCCCGTTTCACTTGGGAGGACGGCACGCTAAACCCTTCACGCGAAATTTGGAAGGAGAATGCGCCCGTGGTGGGATGAATTTTGTTTCAGTTCTTCCTACGATATCACACGAACTTTCTTATTGGTCCTACGAGTAGGAAAGGGAAAAAAGATCTCAACTAAACCCTAGGAGTTTGCTAAGTGTGGGGATTTCACCTAGACTAGAAATTCTGGAGTCCGGGGGGTCGGTTATACATAGGGAAGTGTTTAAACACCCTACATATCTGTAGTACTCTACAGGAACCTTCTCTGTGTCATTGTGATTGTGTTTGCTGCTAATGATTGGGAAAGTTTCTCCTTTGTGTTAGGAGAGAGAATTGAATTGATTAAAGAAAGACAGACAGATAGACAGATTGACTATTTTTGGTATTTTATTAGCTCGCTGAGATTCCTTGTGAACCTCATGCCTACATATCCCTAGTGGAAGTCAGAGCTTAATGTAGTTCGGGGAACTAACTAGGGAAATTACTTGTTTTTGGTGCCTTGCTTGAAGCTCAAGGTTGAAGCTTGGAATTAAATCTCTGTTTACAGTAAAGAGACATGAAATCATCTTTACAGAGAGGTATTTGTACTATTCTACCACAAACATTTAAAAGTGACAGAAAAGCTAAAAAAATGATGTTTCATTAAGAGGGGAGTCTACTTGGTTGATCAAGTATGACAGCCATCGTGCCTCTAAAATGAAAGAAAGATGCTCATCCAAATTAGGGAAAGTGTACAAGTCTGGGGATGTGCCAGAGCATGTCTTTCAGAGTCCTAAATGGGAGACTTTGAATGAAATTGAAATTGAAATGTTTGTTTGTTTGAATGTGGTAGAGTAGTAAAAATATCTCTCTATAGAGATAAGCTATGTCTATTTACTATATGAAAGATTTGACTTTAGCTGGCTTGAATGAGGCCCAAGCTTGAGGCTTTTTGATTGATTTTATTGACTTATTGAAATGATAACTCTACTGGGGAGTATTTAAACTAAGGAGTTTTTGGCGTTCTGTACGAAGCCCAGAATTGAGGCTGACTCTACTTAGGGAGACTCTATTTGGGGAGATTATCTCCTAAGAGAATGAATCTTTGATTTTTTGAAAGACTGATTTTGGAGGCTAACCCTTTCCAGGGGTTTTGACTCAGCTGGAGAAATTGTCTGTTAAAAGACTGACTTTATCATGTTTTTTTTTTGGAGGCTGACCCTTTCCAGGGGTCGTGACTCTTTTTGATTAATTGACTTTGGAGGCTAACCCTTTCCAGGGGTTTTTATTGAAATGATGGATTGATTTGGAGGCTAACCCTTTCCAGGGGTTGTGACTCTTTTGGTGAATGGCAGAAAGATTATCTAGTGGAGACTTCTTGTTTAAAGCCCAAGATGAAGGCTGACTCATGCTGAGGATAAGCAAATATGGATCCTAGACTCTGCTAAGGAAGATTGATGAAGATAAGGGTGACAGAGACTGTCCATGTCTCTCATTCCAAAAGGTGTACTCAATGCAAAATTGAGACAAACTTGGCTTGTTAAAAGTCTGGTTTAAATTGGAAGAAAACTCACCAGGGTAGGCTAAAAGGTGACTAAAGACCTGTTCCTATGTTTATAAGAAACCTGATGGGTCCTTGTATACAAGCTCAAGAGGAAGCTGGAAATGCTTTTAAGAAGCCTGTGGGTCCTTGTACAAAGCCCAAGAGGAGGCTAATCGAGGGTCCTTGTTATAGCACAAGAGAAAGCTATGTAGTTTTGAACTTATTTTGGCTCTAAGCAAATGGGTAAGAGGTTTCACCGGGAATAATTCCTCTTTGGGTGGATGTGTCCTATATTTTTGGATTCTAAGGTTTTTGCCAAGATGTTTCACCGGGAATAATTCATCTTGGGGGTTTGAACTACAGATCTCTAATTAGGAAAGAGCCTTCACCGGGAAGACATTCTCAATCCTAGGTCATATTCCTATAATATATATATATAGTTTAACTGGCCTAAGGTTTATACTCAAACGTAGTTCTAAACTAATATATATGCACAATTTATATTTGACAGTAATTTAAATAAAGACTGTAAATTGAAAGCTTGTAAAGCCTAACCTGGATGGAGTGGAGGCCTTTGAAGAAGTATGTACAAAGCTTTTACCAGCAATTGATGGATAACAGTTGAATATATATATGATAAACAGTTAATGGTTTTTGAAAACAGAAGAAGTGAAGATGGACAAATGTCACATAGGTATCTGAAGAGTTTCACCGGGAATAATGCCCTTCAAATACCAGAAGAATGTTTTGAAAACAGAAAGAAGATTTTGAAAATACAGTCTTGAAAACAAGCTAAGAAGAGAAGGTGTTTGGGACTTACACTCTATTAGAGGCCCAGTACTTTATAGTACTGGTGTAAAATTAGTTTTGAAAATGATTTGAAATAATATAAGGTTTTGTTGTTTGAAAACCTTAATTATTCGATTTATTCGGAGATTGAAAACAGTTTTGAAAATTGACAGAAAGTCAACTTAATTAAGGTAAAGAAGAAAAAAAAATCTATGCCTAATTAAGACCTAAATAATTAGGGTTTTATCATAAACTTTATTCACAAAAATAATTAGGTTAAAACAAAATGAATATATGCATTTAAAGTATTTAAGAAAACACTTAAAACATACTATTTTAAACCTAATAAAAATATATGAAATGAATAATATTTTTATGATTTTTTTGATTATTCATAAAATAGATATATTAAATAACAAGTGTGTGAAAAATGAAGTGAAAATGATTTAATTTGATAGGTTAATTAATTGTGTAAAGTTGTGAAGAAATCAAATGGAAAAAGTGATAAAAAATAAGGTTTTGTCACCTAGAGGGATTGAACTCACGCCCTCCAAGTCACACACCCAAAACCAAACCACTGGGCCAGCGCGCGCATGGTGATAGTAAACTGACTCCTTTGCAACTCATATGTTATTCAAGTGTATAGAAGCAAAAAGAAAATAAAATCAAAAGGTCTGGGGCGAGGGGGATTCGAACCCCAGACCTTGGGCACGCGCAACACACAAACACTCTTTACCACTGGGCTATCACGTTTTAGTCGTTTATGAAACAGGTATCATTCAAAATAAAATAAACTCAACCCTGAATTTGAAATTTGCGCGCCACCACCATTGTCATCTTCAACCTCAAGTTCTCAGATTTTGAATTTATGAACTTGCTCATTTCTCAACCATTTGCAAAGATGTAAAGATGAAACTTATTCTAAATTCACTCACGATTCTAAATATGTAACTAACATAAATTTATATCAACTATATCTAACTAATTTACCAGAAATCGTGAAGAACCCTAAATTTTGAAAATCAAATTAAATGACTATACTGAAAGATAAATGAATGATGATAGAGGGTTTTCAATCCTCTGATGATGCTTAACAAGATAGAATCGAGCTTTATCACAAAGAGTGCTTAAATTAAAGAGGTAGAGTTCAGAAACTTACCTCTGAAAATGGAGGTCGTAAGGATGATAGAGAGCACCTGGGCTTGTATGAATGATCCCAAAAGCTTCCTTGTGGTTCAGTGATGCTAACTGAATGCTTGTTGTAACCTCAATCCTCCTGAATTGTTCTATGGACCTCCCTCGATTTGAACTTCAAGTGAACATGGAGGGTGATGATTCTTGAGTTACAGATGAGCTGCAGCCATCTGAACAGCTTCACTACCTCCTATGGAACATGCCTGGATGCTTAGCTTGATTGGAAACCTTCTGAATTGTACTATGGACCTCCAACTGCAACTGCTCCAAAGTGAGAGCAACAATGGTGTTCCTCCACTTACAGAAGTGATCCAGGTGCTTGGATCACCTCAAATGACCTCCCTTGAGATGTTAGAATGCTTACTTTCCAAAGATGAGCTCTGGTTTGAAGAAAACGATTCTTCTTGCCAAAGAACTTTGAAAAACAATAAGCATGAGAAGAGAAAGAGAAAGCAAGGAATTGAGTTGCTTTGGTGTGTTTTTCTACTGAAGTATGCTCCCCTATTTATAGGTAAATGGTTCAGTACTGATTGAGAGAGTGAGCTTGCTTAATGAGAGAGTTTTGGTTTCTTAGCCAAGAAGAAAATTTGAAAAGATCCTAAATGCAATGATGCATTTTCGGGCTAGCTTCCCCAACCATTGATCTTGTATGATCCAAGGGAACATTTCTGATTCAGAGGAGAGTTCTAATTGGCTTAGAACAAGATTCCTTGATGATTCATCATTTGCCATAAATTCAAAAATGCAATCATTACATAATCACATGCCTTTGTTTTTGGGAATCTTCTCTAATCCTTATGCAATGATGAATTTGGATGTGTGGTATGGTTTCAGATGTATTAGAGGTCGTGTAGCATCACTTAGTGAAGCAAAATGCACAAAATTGCAAAGTTTCAAATTGTACATGACCTATAATTTCACTTCATGAGGCCAACTTTGAACAAGAATAACTCTTAGCTCAAAATGAATTTGGAGAAGGTTGAACACAATTTGGAAAGCCCTAAACATCTACTTCAAATCATTAGTTTGGAGTTTCTTCAGAATCCTTTGGCAAATTTGTGAAAAATGAGGCCAAAGTTGGAAGAAAACTAGGTTAAAACACTTAGAAAAATTTCTAAGTGTTTATGACCTAAAACTCCAAAATTTCCAAAACTCTTAAATGATTGATCTTTTGAAAAAAGTTCCTTTGTAAGATGTTGTTTTATTTTGCAAGATCTACAACTTTCATGTTGGAAGTTTTTTGAGTTGTGTAGGTGAAATTTTTAGTTCTCACCATGCCTTAAAAAACCCTAATTCCCGACTTTTTGCTCCTTGATGAATTTCTTTGAATTTCTTTGGTCAAATGACTTTAATATCCATATATTGATGATATTGATCCTTGAAAGTCATGGTTTGACCAAAAATCTCAAAAGTCAATGGTGATCCCATACAGTTGACTTTTTCCAAATAAGGTGAGATTTTGGACTTTTGTGTAGAAACAAGATCTTCTCCTTAAATGAATGATGTAAAGGGATTATATTGAGGTAATAGAGACTCTTGGATCATGTCTTGAGTTTTAGATCCATTCCCTGATTAAAAGTCAACTATCTTGGGGAATTAGGTCAAAAACCCTAATTGTCGACCAGAGGACAATGATGACTGTAGACTTTGAATTGAGGTGTAATGTCCAGTGGATCTTGTCATATGAGTTATTTGAAGATGATTGATGTCTTTGAATGGTCCCCTAGGGCTTTTTAGGGTTTCCCAAAAGTGTTCCCTGATTTTAGTCCTTGATAAGGCTCCAAACCCTGGTCTGTTGATCTGAGTAATTCTGTACTTAGATGAATGGGTGTCTAATCAATCATAGGTGAAATAATGAAGCTCTTGAGTCTCATGATTGTATTAGAGACTAATCCTCCTATTGATTGATCCTTTGCCTGAGTTTTCTTGTCTTTGAACACCCTCGATTGAATGTCAGACTGCTCTGGGTACTTACTTTGACTTGATGAAAATCCTGAAGATATGTCATCTCAGGGGGGTCAAAAATTAGGGTATGACAGATGCCCCGGTTTAAGTTTCTTTTATCTGGAGGGAGAGAGATTGAGATCTCGATCTCTCCTGCGTAAAAGAGACTTAAATATCAAAGAATGCCCGAATTTTGGGCGCTCCTGAGATGATAAAATCTTTGCATGATTTGATCCCGTTGTCGCACTTGGCGGGGGATGAGGAGACAAACTCCTGCAAAAATACTTGATGTGGATTCTGGTGAATGGATGGCAATGTAGGATGCGCAATCCATCTTCTTTAACTAAGTGTTGATGCTTAGAAAAAGGTAAACAACCTCCTCTCGTTCCGGATGTCCAAATCTCGAAACTGGTCTCAGTTGCGTTTGGACAATATCTCAGATAAAGAGAAAATCTCCAAAGGTCTGTTTCCTCATCAAACTTCTTACCAGCGCTTGGAGGTAAGATGCCATTTGACGGCTGTAGAGAAACTTCAAAGGTTTGTTTCCTCGTCAAACTTCTTACCAGCGCTTGGAGGTAAGATGCCATTTGACGGTTGTAAAGAAACTTCAAAGGTTTGTTTCCTCGTCAAACTTCTTATCAGCGCTTGGAGATAAGATGCCATTTGACGGCTGTAAAGAAACTTCAAAGGTTTGTTTCCTCGTCAAACTTCTTACCAGCGCTTGGAGGTAAGATGCCATTTGACGGTTGTAAAGAAACTTCAACATCTTCCCTTTTGACTTGACGTCTTTGAAAGAATGTCATATGGCCTCATGATCTTTTGAGGGGCTAATGACTTTGTTTGAAGGCGGACGAACTGTTTTCGGGGTGAAAACTGCCATTCGTCGACTGATGCCGGGGAATCAACAAACTGTTTTCCTAAGAGGAAAACTGCCATTCATCGACTCTGTGGGGAATTAAACATCCCAGAAACAGACAAACTGTTCGAAGAAACTGCCATTTGTCGATCTCTTGAGTATTTAACAGACAAACTGTCTTTTCTTGGGAAAAGACTGCCATTTGCCAATTGCTAGGGGAGCAAACTGTCTTCTACTGGGAGAGACTGCCATTTGTCGACCCTGTCATGAAAGAAAGTGAGCAAACTGTCTTCTGCTGAAAGAGACTGCCATTTGCTGACTTTGTTATGATAGAAAGTGAGCAAACTGTCTTCTGCTGAAAGAGACTGCCATTTGCTGACTTTGTTATGATAGAAAGTGAGCAAACTGTCTTCGGATGAAAGAGACTGCCATTTGCCGACTTTGTTGGGGAATCTGAACTATCTTCTGGACGAAGACTATCATTCGCTGACTCCGCTGGGGAATCATTTGTCGATCTGCTGGGAGATTCTGAATTTTTCTTTGACAAGAAGTGGCACCTCTTGACCCTGCTGGGGAAATACCAAACCTGTAGGGAATTCCAAAATGTGAAGCAGACTATCTTATCTGAAGAAGACTGTCGAATGTCGCTCTGCAGGAGATTCTCGGCTGAGGAATTCCAAAAGTGAACAAACTATCTCTTTGAGGGAGACTACCATCTGTTGACTTGCTTGGTGAGATCCTTGTGTATGAACTGTTGTTTCGAAGGAAAAAGTTTCTCCGGAACTTGCAGGGGAAACTTGAGTTCATGCCTCAATGACTTAGGCATTCACAGGATCAAAGCCTGATTCGGCTATGCAATTATGATGTAATGTATGCATGAATATTATGACAATGATAAAATGTAAAGTGAATGTGAATAGAATTGTCGCGGATGGAAAATCCTAAGATACGACTTAAATTCTTGTTGATCAGAAGATGTCCTCTTCTTGTAGTTCGAACTCTGTTGGGAATATCTGGTTATCAGTTGTCCGCTGTCCGAAATGAGTAATATGAATTGAAGTAAAGATCCGTCATTGGGAGATGTTCGCAAAGCGACCTCATGGGGAAAACTTGATTCCCGGAATCTCAACCGTTCTCGGAGCAACTGTTTGCATTCTTCCTATTGTTTGTAAACCTTAGAAAGAAATTTCACCTTTATTTTTGCAAGTAAATTCATTTTTATTTTATGAAAACATTTATTTCAAGAAATTGACTATTTAAACTTAAAATGCATTCCAAGAAACTGAATAAGACTAGATTGGAAAGGAAAAGCACAAGGCTCAAATTATTATATATGGAATGGTAATCAGCCAAATGCTTGATTCCATGGAGTATTTACAAAGTTGGAAATTGGTAATTTTTGGGAAAAGGGCTACGATGAAACGTGACGACCGTTATCTTTCTTTTCCACTCCGAGTTGCGCTGTATTCGTGCTTCGTAGAAGATGACCTACTGCTGATGAATACTCCGCTATGGATTTTGAATGATCAAGTTTGTCCTGGACACAGTTACTTGCCATATATCCCTAACTTTTGCGTAAACTACCCCTTTCGGGTTTTAAGTCTACCGGGATTGAATAAAATTTTTTTTATGTCTCTAACTTTTGCCTGAATCGCCCTTTCGGGTTTTCGATTCACCGAGACGCTCTTTTTTGCCTAAGCCGCTCTTTGCGAGTTTTCAACTTAGCGAGCTGTTCTTTTAATTATTTAGGCGAAGTATTTCTTGACTGCGTCGACGTTCACAGGACGGGTGAATTCTTCTCCATCCATAGTCGTGAGTATTAAGGCTCCTCCTGAGAAAGCTCTCTTGACCACGTAGGGGCCGTCATAATTGGGAGTCCATTTCCCTCTCGAATCTGTGAGAAAAGATTGAATCTTTTTGAGTACAAGGTCGCCTTCTTTGATTGTGCGAGGTCGAACCTTTTTGTCGAAAGCTTTCTTCATTCTTTGTTGATATAGCTGTTCGTGGCATAAAGCTGTCATGCGCTTTTCTTCGATTAAGTTCAATTCATCGAATCTGCTTTGACACCACTCGGCTTCTGTTAATTTTGCCTCCATCAAAACTCTCATTGATGGAATCTCAACCTTTATAGGTAGGACTGCCTCCATGCCATATACAAGGGAGAAAGGAGTTGCTCCAGTCGAAGTACGTACTGATGTACGGTAACCATGAAGAGCATACGGGAGCATTTCATGCCAATCTTTGTAAGTGATGACCATCTTCTGAATGATTTTCTTGATGTTTTTGTTAGCTGCTTCTACAGCTCCATTCATCTTTGGTCTGTAAGGAGATGAGTTGTGATGTTCGATCTTGAATTCTTCACAAAGCTCCTTCATCATTTTGTTATTCAAATTTGACCCATTGTCAGTGATTATCTTGCTAGGAACGCCGTAGCGACAGATGATGTGATTCTTGATAAACCTGACGACAACTTGTCTTGTAACGTTTGCATATGAAGCTGCTTCAACCCATTTGGTGAAATAGTCTATGGCTACCAAGATGAAGCGATGTCCGTTGGACGCTTTTGGTTCGATCATTCCAATCATGTCGATTCCCCACATGGAGAAAGGCCAAGGGGAAGAGAGTATGTTGAGAAGAGATGGTGGCACATGAATTCTATCGGCGTAGATCTGGCATTTGTGACACCTCTTTGCGTACTGGTAGCAATCTGACTCCATCGTCAGCCACTAATATCCTGCTCTCAGTATTTTCCTTGTCATGGTATGTCCATTGGTGTGAGTACCAAAGGAACCTTCATGTATTTCTCTCATGAGTATTTCTGCTTCTTTTCTGTCAACGCATCTGAGCAGAACCATGTCGAAGTTTCTCTTGTATAGAACATCTTCATTCAAGAAGAATCTACAAGCTAACTTTCTTAAAGTCTTTCTATCTTTCTTTGATGCCCCAAGAGAGTACTCTTGCTTTTGAAGAAAGTTCTTGATGTCGTGATACCACGGTTTATCGTCGATGATTGCTTCTACTGTGAAAACATGAGCAGGCCTATCCAGGCGCATAACATCGATCCGAGGAATGTCATTCCAATGATTTATCTTAATCATGGAAGAGAGTGTGGCTAATGCATCAGCCAAATTGTTTTCTTCACGAGGAATGTGATGAAAATCTACCCTGTCGAAGAATGGTAATAATCTTCTTGCGTAGTCTTTGTAAGGAATTAGCCCTGGTTGGCGTGTTTCCCATTCTCCTTTGATTTGATTGATGACCAAAGCAGAATCTCCGTATACATCCAAGTGTTTGATTCTTAGATCCACGGCTTCTTCGAGACCCATGATGCAAGCTTCATATTCGGCCTTATTGTTTGTGCACTTGAAAGTTAATCTGGCAGTAAATGGAATATGGGTACCCTGAGGTGTAACAATGATTGCCCCAATTCCTCGTCCATAAGCATTGACAGCTCCGTCAAAGATTAAGCCCCACTGGGATCCTATCTCAGGTCCTTCGTCTGGTAGTGGCTCGTCGTAATCTTTCATCTTGAGGTACATGACGTCCTCGTCCGGAAAGTCGAAACTGGTTGATTCATGACCATTGAGTGGGTGGTGAGCCAGGTGCTCAGCTAGAATGCTTCCTTTCACGGCTTTCTGTACGTGATACTCAATGTCATATTCTGATAACAACATCTGCCAACGGGCAATTCTCCCGGTTAAGGCAGGCTTCTCAAAGATGTACTTGATTGGATCCATATGAGAGATCAAACAAGTAGTATGTCGAATCATGTACTGGCGGAGACGCTTGGCAGCCCAGGCCAAAGCACAACACGTCTTCTCGAGCATGGAGTAGCGGGATTCACAGTCAGTGAATTTCTTGCTCAGGTAGTAGATGGCATGCTCTTTTCTCTTTGTCTCGTCTTGCTGTCCAAGGACACAACCCATGGAGTCTTCTAAGACGGTTAAGTACATTATCAAAGGTCTTCCTTCCACTGGAGGAGACAAGATGGGTGGTTCGAGCAGATATTCCTTAATGTTGTCGAACGCTTTCTGACAATCGTCTGTCCAGACGCAACTTTGATTTTTCCGTAGAAGTTTGAAAATAGGAGCACAAGTTGCAGTCATGAGATATATGAATCTCGAGATGTAATTCAGACGTCCAAGAAATCCTCTAACTTGTTTCTCGGTTCTGGGCGAAGGCATTTCTTGAATTGCCTTGACTTTGTCTGGATCTACTTCAATTCCTCGTTTGCTGACAATGAAACCAAGGAGTTTTCCTGAATAGACACCAAAGGTGCACTTGTTGGGATTCAGGCGAAGCTGAAACTTCCGTAAGCGTTGAAATAACTTTGTCAGATTCTGTATGTGATCTTCTTCATTTTCTGATTTGGCAATCATGTCGTCCACATAGACTTCCACTTCCTTATGCATCATGTCGTGGAAAAGCGTAGTCATGGCCCTTTGATAAGTTGCCCCTGCGTTCTTTAGTCTAAAAGGCATAACACGGTAGCAGAACGTGCCCCAGGGGGTGATGAAAGCTGTTTTTTCCATGTCTTCAGGTGCCATTTTGATTTGGTTGTATCCTGAAAATCCGTCCATGAACGAGAAAACTTTGGATTTTGCTGTACTGTCTACCAACATATCAATATGTGGTAAAGGAAAATCATCCTTAGGGCTAGCTTTGTTCAAATCTCTGTAGTCGACGCACATGCGGACTTTTCCGTCTTTCTTAGGAACGGGAACAATGTTAGCTAACCACTGAGGGTATTATGAAGTGACGAGGAAACCTGCGTTGATCTGCTTTTGAACTTCCTCTTTGATTTTCATGGCCATCTCCGGATGAGTTCTTCTTAATTTTTGCTTGACCGGAGGGCATTCTGCTTTTAATGGAAAGTGATGCTCCACTATACTGGTATCCAACCCTGGCATATCTTGATAAGACCAAGCGAAGACATCTGAGAATTCTTTGAGCAGCTGTATCAAACTCTCTCTGATCTCTGAACTGAGCAAAGCTCCAATCTTAACCTCTTTTTGTTTCCATCGGAACCAAGGTTAATGATCTCTAGAGGCTCATTGTATGGCTGAATGGCCTCTTCCTTTTGTTGAAGTAACCGTGAAATTTCCTTTGATATTTCTTCGTCTTCTTCTTCCTCTGCCTCGAACACAGGAAACTCAAAGCTTGGAGAAGTCATACGGTCGCACGTTTCAACGGGGTATTTTATGATTAATTTGCATATGTGTGATAAGTTTTATTTAGACAATGAGGGAAGACTCGGTGTATGCAGTTAATGGAATATTTGATGTTTTTTAAGGGTGTTTTTTAGGATTACCAATTTCCGAAAAAAGAAAAGGGAAAACTAAACGAAGGAACAGAATGACATTTTTATTTATTGACTGTCATTTCTTGAAACAAAGACCCTATAAAACAAAACTCTATTACTTTGGGCGAAGCAAAGAGGGACATTTTCCTAAGAAATAGTAAAATGCAAAGCCCTATGAAACATCTCTTCACCCTGGGCTATGGTGAGAGGACAAAATAACGGTGAAAGTTCCTACTTAGGAGTGCGAACAACAGTTGAAACTTCAACAACTGTCCAGTAGTGGCGAACCCCATTGTGCACTAAGTAATCTGGAACCTTAGGCTTAAGCTGGCCTGTGGTAGGTCTTGATTTACCAACCACTGTCTTTGCAACACTCAGACGATCTTCTTCTACTTCAGCAGACTGAGCGGTGTGAGCATACCCATTTCCGAGTGGAGTATGTCGGTTTTTCTTTTGAGGAAACTTCCAATCTTCTGAATGGAGAGACTCGTTGTCGGAGACACTTTCGAGATCGTCCTCTTCTGTATTTTGGTCTTGCTCTTCTCCCAAGATGGCATTGACTAGATATGTGAACTCTATATCCGTAGCCTCGGAAGGTGACTTGGGGATATAATCCTCAATGATGATTTCACCAGTAGATGATGATGAATAGCAAGGGTTATACATCTCTTTTGGCTGAGAGAGGTACTCATAATCAATGTTCCATCCAGTTGGAACAATATCTTCAAGAGAGATTCTTGAACTTTCAGGAGCGGAGTATTTCACCATGTAGTCGAATTTTCCGCTTGGTTCTCCTAATGTATCCCAAGTCTCTTCGGGGATAGGAGGAACTTCTTCTGATGAACCATGACTTCTGGTGGTGAAGCTGTCAGTAACTTCATCCCTGCTTGGTTGAGTCTTACTTTCAGATCCCTTAGTCGGATAACAGCAAGGTGATTCAGACTCTGATAGGGATATGTATCCTGCTCTGTTAAGATAGGATAACCATTCTTCTTCATCGGTGTTTTCCGTACCGATGGTATTGACTGTTTGTTGAACAGGTTGAAGAAAACCTCCACTGCAGAAAGTTTCTTGAATAGGGAGAACTACCTCAATCCCTGGGATAGCTTTTGATGATGTCAGAAAGAATCCCATTCCTGTTCTGTTCTTGTTGTTGGTAGGAATATTAATGTGCCCCCAACCACTGGTAGTACCATCCTTTACAACTTGGATTGCATCTTTGTATGAAGAGATAGACGCTGCTTTCTCCTTTCCTTTGTCCAAGGAAAGTGCTTGGAATTTAGTTCCAACAACTTCTTTTGGTTCTATGTCGGAGAATGATGACAGGTTGCTGACGATCAGAGCTCGTTCTCCACATACGGTTACCAATTTGTCATTTCTTATGAACTTCAGTTTCTGATGAAGTGTTGAAGTAATTGCCCCAGCCTCATGAATCCATGGGCGACCTAGCAAACAACTGTATTGTGCTGGAATGTCCATAACCTGGAAAGTGATTTTGAACGTCTGAGGTCCAATAGTTATGGGAAGATCTACTTCTCCGAAAACTGACTTTCTTGATCCATCAAATGCTTTGACGATGACATGACTTTTTCTTAGAGGGTAATCTTCGAAAGATAATCTTGATAATGTTGATTTAGGCATGACGTTGAGAGAGGATCCATTGTCTATTAGGACTCCTGTGAGTGTATTACCCATGCAACCAACTGAGATGTGAAGTGGAAGATTGTGGTCCATTCCTTCTTCAGGAAGATCTTCGTCACAGAAACTTAGGTTAGTTCCGGCGGAGATGTTGGCAATGATGTTGTTGAATTGGCTTATAGTAACACTTGGTTCTACGAAAGCTTGTTCCAAAACTTTCTGTAGAGCTTCCCTATGAGCTTCAGAACTCAATAGCAGGGAAAGAACAGAAATCCTAGATGGAGTATGTAGTAATTGGTCTACAATGTTGTATTCACTCCTCTGGATTAACTTCAAGATCTCATCATTTTCTTTCGCTTGAACAACATTGGTCGGATGATTGTCTTGCCTATGTGGTACTCCCTCCGAAGGTTTCTCCACACTTTCTGTTGTTCTGTTGAAGACTCGTCCACTTCTGGTGACTCGATTAACATCAGCAATGTTGACAACAGACGGTAATGGTATTTCCTTACCATTTTCAATGAATGTAGCGTTGTACTTGTATGGTATAGCCTTGCTGGACTCATACGGTACAGGACCTGGTAAGTAGATGACTAGTGGTGCAACTGCTGTCTTCCTGCTATCATACTTAACTTGCATAGGTTCATCTTGATTAATTTGAGGAGATACGGTAAAGACTTCTGTGGACCTCCGATTTTTTTTAATACCGGGCCATACCTCTGATCTGTAGAGATACGTGAACTGACTCTTTTTTGTCGCTTAATGCTTTCGCATTTTTTTGAAAATATCACAGAGTCGCCACCGACCTTTTATTTTATCCAATTAAGGAAAGGTTTATAAAAGAAACAGAAAAAAGACCTTTAAGAAATTCTGGGTAAGGGGGTAGGTCATACAAAGGGAAGGTGTTAGCACCCTTTGTATCCATGGTTATCCATGGGCTCTTAAGTTTGCTTAGCTCACTTGTTTTTCGATCACTTTTCAATTGCTCTGAAATTGCTCATATGTGGTTTCAAATACTTTTGTAAATTGAATTTTGTAATGATCCGTGTGTGGATGTATACAAAATGCTTGTTTATCTTTCGAAAGATGTTTTGAAAAGAACGTTAACTTTGTAATAACCCGTGTTTGGATGTATACAAAGTATTGTCTTTTTTGAAAGTTTTGAAAAATCAACAGTGTATGAGAATTTTGTTTGTTTTGATTGAGCAAGCAAACTAGGAGGTCTACCCTGAGTTGTAAGGTCTTTATCCTATTTCCTTTAAAAATCTATCGTTTCACCGGATATAAAAGCAAGGTTCGATTTTGTACTCGAAACAGTAGAATTTTGACTTTGATTTTGAAAGGAATGAGAAGGGATTACCTCAAGAGGTGCAAATGTGATTGTGTTTGTATTCAGATATTTTATCTTTGAAGTTAGTGATCTAACGGTTCAATTTTATCTTTGACATACACGCAGTTTATATGTGCGGGAATTTAAAGTGCGGAAATGTAAAGTGCGGAAAGTAAATCTACGCTATTACATCGATTGTGCAGGAAATGTAAACTAGCCTATTTACATGAATTTGACATCCTATACATTTATCTAGGAATTTAAATTGCAAGAAAAGTAAAAGGCATGTTTTTTGGTTTTTTATGATTGGTTTTAATTATAATTAATGCATGATTAATTAAATTAAAATGAAGAAAAAAGATGAAAATAGATTTAAACCTAGAAATTAAGTTTAAAATATGTACAAAATATTTGTTAATTAATTTTAAAACAAAACTAATTTTTTTTGGAATTTTTGGAAATTGATTTGAAATTGATTTAAGTTAATTAAAACATAATTATGCAAATAATTATACAAATAATTAAAACTTAAAAAGAAAATTATTCAAAATATGTACAAAATTAGTTTATAATATATAAACAATATTTAACACAAAGAACAATTTTTTTTATGATTTTTTTTGATTGGTTAGAATAATTAAAAAGCAAATATATAAATATATACTAATTAATTATGCAAAAATATTAAAATTTTGAAGAAAATAAAATATTTTTATTTCAGAAAATAATATATTATTTTAGAAGTCTAAAAATATTTTTTGTGTATTTTTTTGGATTTTTAAAACTATTTTTAATTAATTTAACAAAGAAATCAAAATAAAATAGAAAATAAAATAGAAATAAAAGGGATACTTATCCTGTGTGGTAATCAGTGAGGGCGCATGGTGGGGAAGAGTGATCTGGCGCGTTGAATCATTCATTAAATGAGATCAGATGGTCCAGAAATTGAGGCACGTGGTGATCAGTACACCTGCAAAGCACTGGATTAGTGGAAAGTTTAAAAACACGCGCGCGCTTCTGGACCAATGAGGGGGAGACACCTCATCGTCTTCAACCTTCAGACAAGGCCTTTTACAGCGCTTTTGTAAAAAAGCGCTATTGTAAGTGAACCCTAAATCGTGGCCTATATAGCTCGATTCAGTGATGTTTAGGACTTGCAATTGATTGGAATAGTTTCAGTGAAGCTCAGAGATGATGTTTGAATGCTTAGTTTGTATTGAAATGGACTGAAATTAAAAACTCGAATTTGAATTTTCTTTGAATTTTTTTTAAGTGATTACAAGTGTATATGAGCAAGGCTTTGTTTCTGATTCGTGTCTCCTTATTACTGAAGTGCTATAGCCTATTTATAAGCATTAGAGTGCTTAGAAACTAAGCCAAAAGCATTGATGAGTTTTTTTTGGAATCTTGACTTTTTCAACATTGGTAGCTTTGCCTTTAAGCCACCATGGCTTGATTTTCTTCTTCTCCTCTGCTGTACTTTGCTTTGGGACAGAGTTGAATGAGTCATGCTTGGAATACAAGCTATTCTTTATCCATTTCATTTTCTTTTTAATTTTAATCTTAAAATAAGATAAAATTATGCCAAAAATGGATAAAAAATGATGTGGGCTTAGTCTTGGTCGTGGGAGGCCCATATCATCATGGAAATGATGTTTGAATGCTGAAAACTTGGCCCCATTTGGAAAAAATACATTTTTGAGCAATGTTGATTTCATGCATTTCCCCAAAATTTAGCCAACTTCAACAAGGTGTAAATCCTTCAATTTTTGTCATATGAAGGAGATCTTGCACTTTTTAGAAACCTCAAAGAGTCCTCTAACCAATGTCTTTGGTCTCATGTCAAAATGATTTTTGAAGCTCCTTGTGTGTCCTTTTGAAAAAAGTGTCTTTTTGTTGACTTTGAAAATGACCTGTAATGTCTTTGATCATATTTTTCAAATGGTGAATCCAATGACCATGGGATTAATGGCATTTGAAAGATAATTGAATTTCCTTCAAAACAAGCTTTGGTTTGAATTTTTTGGATGAAGGATGAGAGAGTTATGATCAGTCAAAGTTGAGTTGACTTTTCAGGCAAAAACCCTAATTTTGAATCTTAGGGTTTTGTTGATTTTTGATCTTTCCTTGATGAATTATGATCATCCAATGATCAAATGATGAATCCTTTGACAAAATATGGACTTTGACAAAAAATTTCATTTTTGACTGTCTGTTGACTTTTTTGGTCAAACGGGTCGTCTGTTGACTGTTTGAGCTGCTGACGGTGCGTCTGAGTGAATTGAAGTTTGAAAATTTGTATGATGGTACTTTGAGATATATGGATGTGTATGAAATCCATTTGAGCTCTCAAAAACTTGTTGCTCCTGTAAAAACAAGAAAAACCCTGATTAGGGACTGTTTGTGTAGGAGACAGTTAAGCGTACCTGATTTTTGTGCAGTGTTGAGTCTCTGCTAATCGCGTGATATTCAGAAGACTTCTAGAACAAAAATCTTGGAATTTTGAATTGTGAAAGATTGATTTGATTGATGGTACAAAACACTGAGAATTGTACCGCCAGCAGTTTGGCTGTCAACTGACTGTTGACGTAGCAGTTAGAGTGAAAAATCAACAGTCAAAGTTAATTTTCTTTTTTGGTTGTTTTTTGTTTTTGTTTTATGTGAAAAATGAAAGTTTATTTACATGACTTGTTAGAAAAACACAGACATAATAAATAACTAATATTTACGGTATGCGGGCAAAATTACCGATAATAACCCTGAAAATCATTTAATGCACAGAAATAGGAATATTTGACTGGTAGAAAACACACAGAATATTATCTTAGTAATTAAGCAATATTATGACAAATAGTACAACATTTAATACTGACAGTACAAATATCACATACTATATTGAACAGTACGACGAATAAACGGTACATTTACGAAATAAGAAATACGGCAAATTTTAAGAATGACGATTAATGACCCATGCTATGAACAATAACATGTAGATAATTGGGAGTGCAACCATTGCAGGTCCACACTCTTCAGGACTATGCAGGCAGAAGAAAGTCATGATCACCGTAGCAATGGTGATGACTGTAAGAAACAGTGTCTCTATCCACTTTGCCATTCTTGTCAGGGAAGAAGAGAAAATAGATATGAGATAGGAATTTGAAAGATGAGTTGGAATTTGATGTGAGATTTTATGAAAGAAAATGAGAGGTATTTATAGAATGGAAAGAAGGAAAGAGACGTTGGGGAATGATGTGATTCCGTACAAAAGGAAAATTTGAGTGGAAGTAAGATTTGAAAGAAAGTGTATGATAGTGTTGGAAAAAGGAGAGATTTGATTTTTGAAAAAAGAGATTTGAAAAGATTTTTGAAAATAATGGAATATAGTACAAAAATTAGTGGGAAACAAAAGATAGTAATAATCTACTTGTTACCAGTACAGTCTGAGTTTCCTGATTCTGCGCCTGCAAAAAGATTTAACTTTGTACCAATTGTGTCAGTACCATTTATCTGTAAATAAATAAATAGCATGTGTGAAGTAATAAACAGTATTTGGCGTTTGCGTAAGAATAAATTCAACTGCAGGCCAAATTACTGTATACGAAAAAATTCTAAAAACTAAGTGTTTCATATGTTAGGATATTTGTTGAAATAATCCATGATTATATGAGACCCTTAATTTTCAGATTGGAGTTTCCTTGAAAAATATGTGGGCAAATTTTGGGGTATAACAGTTGCCCCTATTCAATCTTCTTAAACCTGAAGAGATTGTCTGAAATCTGAAGGTAGAAGATGATTGAATATTTAGATGCCCTGAAAATTTGCACTTACCTTGATCAGAAGAGATGTTGGAAGTGGCATTTGAATGTCGTCTGCGAAATGTTGTTGGCAGATTGAAACATTACCTGAGATGGGCTTTCAGATGCCACCTGGAATATGTGTTGAGGGTTTGTTTATCAGAATGAATCCATTGATTATATCTTGATGAAGGATTTGAAAGTCTTTGTGTTGACTATTTCGGAACCGTCCAAGGTTACCGCTTTAAGTCTTGGAAGATAATCGTTACGGAATTTGTCCAAAGTTTTTTAGATTTTGGAAGTTGATCATTGTGGAACCGTCTGAGGTATCGCTTTAGATCTGCAACGTTAGATCGTTTTGGAACCGTCTGAGGTATCGCTTTAGATCTGCAATATTAGATCGTTCTGGAACCGTCTGAGGTATCGCTTTAGATCTGCAATGTTAGATCGTTCTGGAACCGTCTGAGGTATCGCTTTAGATCTGTGATGCTAGATCGTTTTGGGAACCGTCTGAGGTATCGACTTTGATCTGTGATGCTTGTTTTTGAGTTGGTAAGTGATCAGAATGAATCTTCGGCTTGATTATATCTGAGAGAACCGTTCATGGAATTCAGGTGAACACTGCATGTGATTGAGAACATCTTTGTTGAAGATATCCGTCTACCTGAAAAATCAAGTTAGTGATATGCAATGTTTATGATGCATGTAAATGTGAGATATTCCCGGAGAAACATGTATGTGATGTTGTGTATGAATATGCGCATGA